>NW_022196894.1:72209082-72221546 GCF_008632895.1 Mastomys coucha | reverse complement strand
ACACACAAATGAGATAATTGGAAAATCTGAAAAGCAATCCAGAATTTGAATGGTTTGGTTTTGAGCATATAAAGTCTAATGTGACAATCATGCATAAAGCACAAATGCTATGTTTTTCACTAAGAAATAATATGATGCTCATATGCCTCATGGCATGCAATATTCTGTATTCTGGGTGTTTTCATGATGAGGCTCAGAGAGTCATCATCAATTGCAGACAATGATGACTACTAAGGAAATCATAAGTAGAAAATAAGAATAAAGACTAAAGTTACTTTAGAAGAATGGTTGAGCAAGTCTCCTTGGAGGAGTTAATAACTGAATAGAGAATTAAAGTAAAAGGCAATGGGATGAAGCCAGGGGAATACTCTAGACTGAAGCTTAAACTGCTATGAGACAATGTTCTTGTTACAGGAAGAGCAAGGTCAATTTGGCTCAAGTATAGAGAATAATAAGGTGAAGATGAATTCAGAGAGAAAGAATTGGATCTATGGACATTCATTATGTGAGTTAATGCATGATTCATTCGGGAGAGGTACATGATAGAATGAATAAAGAGCCAAAGTTTAGTTTATTCAAATCTTCTTGATGTGTAGCTGATTAATCTAAACCTCCAAAATCTAGAAGAAACACACACATTTTCACAGAGATACCTGATTTTGAATATCTGGTGATTAATCCACTGTTCTTTCTATCACTTAGGGAAGTCGTTAAATTAGTTTACTTCTGTGTTCAAAGGTAAAGGTAGCCATAGCCATGGCTCTTAGTCTGTGCCTCTCAATCTGAATGAGCCATTAAGAACTATAACTGTCGAGACTGAGGAAGAATGGATTTCTTGGCTCTAATCCATGTTTATCATTTCCATTTGTTCTTTTCTCTCTCTACACTTTTTATAACGTAAAAAGCAACCTTGAAGAAGTACCAACTCACAGATATCGCCTATGGGAAATGAGATTTGGTGGTTGGGAAAATCATTTTCCATGGCTTTGCCAGGTGATGCATATGGCCAAATTATATCTGAAAAACAATCATGCCGTTGGAAAATCATTTGCTTATATATTTCTGATTCATTAGAGATTCTTGGCATTATTTCCCAAAGTATTGTTTTCTTTTGCCATTGCGATTTATGTTTTCCTGTTAATAGAGGCTTTTCAGAAATGGATCTTAAAACAACAAATCCCTGTATATAACAATAAAACTTTATTGCATTGAATGAGACATTTATTCTAAATAGTATAGAAATACATAGTTTTACTAGATTTTTAACATTTGATTGCTGATTTTTACTTGTTTCTATACCTATTTGAAATAAAAATATTTACTTAAATTATCACCATATTATATCATCATTTTTCTCTGTCACAGTATAAATTCCTGGCACAGATAAGTTTCATTAATTTCCAGAATGAACATTTATCAAGTAAGCAAGTAAAATATTACAATTATAAACTACCAGGTATTATACGTGTTTTAGGAGAAATTTCTAGGAAGGTAGCTAATTTGTGGATTACATATTCTTTTTCAACCCAGTTTGTAGCACTAGTTGGAAACATTGATGTAAATGATAACTTTGTGGAATCTCTAAGAAGTGATGATACATCTGCTTCTCATTCCTTTGAATTTCACTTATTTTTTTTTCCTTAACAAAATAGAATCTGAGAAAATGACATGAAGAATAAAGTAGGGAGAAGAACTGCTTTTATAAAACTAACTCTTCAAGGTGATCCAATGGAACACACCATTTTCCTGAATACTCTAGACTTCTCAGAGTAGGGATATGTTCAAGGTGATAAAGTAAACAGCAAATCATAATATTAGTCTTTCAATTTTTACCCTAATATAGACTTCATAAATCTCCTATTTGGTGATGAGAATTGTTTGTACCCATTTTGTATACAATTTATAATCCAGAACTGACTTGTGGGAAAATTGAGAACTTAATTATATTCATGGTTGTTAAGTTGAATCTGTAAAATGAGTAGGTGGGGGAACACCCTCATAGAAGAAGGAGGAGAGGTGATGGGATAGGAGGGCTTTTGGAGGAGAAACCAGGAAAGGGGATTAGATAAAGAATATATCTAATAAAAAATTATAAATGATTTCTATCAATTCTGCTATGCAATTTGTTGTCCTGTTTTTAGTTAGCCTAATTTCCTTAGCATCCATGTTTTTCATTTATGCGGTATGGGTATGTTCCACATCCTCCACATGCATTTTTACTGTACCTTAAGTAATTTGGTTTGAATCTGGGACCAAAGACAATCTAGTGGAATCGGCCTTTACTCTAGGTTAACATTTTAGGTTGAGGTTCTATGCCCCACACACCTTGTTTTACCACACGGCATTGATTATGTTTATGAGGCTTTTATATAAATTCTTCTTTTATTTTTTTTTCTCCACCTTGACCTTTATTTACATGGTCAACTCGTTCTTGAGGTTCGCATTGCAGTTTAGACCTTCTCGCAGGGAACAAATTTGAGGCCGGCAAGCTTCAGGCAGCTGAAGTTGGTGGAGATGCAAAATTACAAATTCACTTAAACCATTGTGAGCTTATTTTGTGTTGCTTGTCTGGTTTTTATTGTATAACGTAGTACACAATTCTGCGTATGAACTTTGGACACAACAACACCATGCTTCAGTGCTTCAGCATCAAAGACTTGGTCATGCCCTCAGGGAGGCTATTCTTTTCTAGAATTTTGTTTTGGGGACCTAGTCTCCTAGAGTCCAGGCTTCCTTCATAATCACTATTTAACTAAGGATGACCTTGAATTCCTAATCATTGTACCTCCACCTCCCCAGTAACAAAATTCTAGGACTTAGCAGCACTCCTGGTGATAGAGCTTCCCTCACCACATTAGATTGCTCTTTATTCACTCTGTGGCAGTACTAGCTTGCTTTCCTGCTAGTGTACCCTGCTCTTTGTTCCTCATATCCCCACACCTACGCGGAGGATTTTATTAAATTATATCCTATTCCTACATCACAAAAGCTGATTCGGGGTTTCAAAGCAAGCTGAGTACTGAAAGTTACCTAAGGTTAGAAGGAAAATATCATTTGAATGTAACCAAAAGATATATCGCCCCATTATTGCCAGTCTTTCTGATAAGATACATGGTGACAGTCTGATAAATACCCAAGTGTCACACTGAGTAATATGAGGTGAAACTAACAGAGTGTAAACGAATAATTATTTTTAGTCTTTTTTCAAAAGAATTGTGCATTACTGTTCCCTTCTTTATACACATATGCAAATGTATGTCCATTATATATTTGAAGTATTTAAAAATAAAGCATGTTTTACATTTTATAACCTACAGAGACCCTTTTAAAAAGGTATAAAAGAAAGAGTACTAGATGGATAGAAACTTTATTATAAGTATAATAAATAATAAACATTCATGTTATGAAAATCAATGTTTAGATGAAATGCAAAAATAATTCAACATTTTTCTTGACTCAGAGATTGTTACTAATTTTTCCTGATATCTCCTTGTAATTTTTGGAAGGCATCAAAAAATGTGGCATCAGTTGGCATGGATAACATAAGGCAGTCTTGTGGTTTTGCGATTCTGTTCTCATCAGTTTCCTGTGTTTTGGTCCAAATACATATAGCTTCCCAAAGAATCACCTTTTCTCAAGCCTATGAAATACTGTGGGTTTTCTTTAAATGTAGTGATAGATTCAAATCTCTTTAATTTGTCTTAGAATTTAGCCTTGAAAAGGTAATTTGTTTAATGTAGAGACAAAAAAAATAGACATTTAAGCAAAATCTATAACTGAAAATATATGTTCCTGCACACATCAGTATCCAAATATATTTAACAAGTATACCTCTGGCATAAGATATTGAAGGACCCAAGGAGCTGAAAGGTTTGCAGTATGAACTAACTAGTACCCTCAGAGCCCTCAGGGACTAAACCACCAAGCAAAGAGTACACATGGTGGGACTCATGGCTCCAGCAGCATATGTATAGCAGAGGATGGCCTAGTTAGTCATCAATGGGAGGAGAGGCCCTTGGTCCTGTGAAGGTCTATGCCCCAGCGTAGGGGAATGCCAGGGCCAGGAAGCAGGAGAGGGTAGGTTGGTGAGCAGGGGGAGGGTGGAGGGAACAGGGTTGTTTATTATTTTTTTTCTCTTTTTCAGAGGGGAAACCGGAAAAGGAGATATCATATGACATGTAAATAAAGAAAATATCCAATTAAAAAAAAGTTATTGCTGATTAATTGAGTAACATTTCAGGAAGATAAGATGAAATTGGAAGATAAGATCATTGACATGAAGTATTATTAATTTTCACTATATTTTCTGTATTTTAATGCAAATTATTGATAAA
Organism: Mastomys coucha; assembly: GCF_008632895.1. Lineage (NCBI taxonomy): Eukaryota > Metazoa > Chordata > Mammalia > Rodentia > Muridae > Mastomys > Mastomys coucha. Next base: position 72,217,212 of record NW_022196894.1, on the reverse strand, counting down.
AGTTGAATATTAGCTTCATAGGTATTTATGAATACTTATCATGTTTGTATAAAATCTTTCAATTTTTTCACCTTTTCTTCCATGCCTTATCATTAACTGTTATTGATCATTTTTATTATGGACAAAGTTTGTAAAGACATAAGAGTTCTGTTTAAATTCTTCTATGCTAAACTAATATGTAGATAATTCTGAATCTTTGAAGGGTTAAGTTTTTTTCTGGAAAGTTCATGTTTATTTTGTTTTTAATATTTTTTAACTATTAGTAAACTAGAGTTTTATTAACAAAATAATTTTTGAAACTAAATTATGTACATTTTAAAATTAATTAATTAATAAGTTAATTAGTATCTTTTGGTTATCAGAGATTTAATACAGGAAGTTAGGCTTGACTGCAAGCCTCCTTGTTCATTTAGCTATGACACTGGTCTAGCTTTAAAATATTAAAGAATTTTTTTAATCATTAGTATAGGTATGTTCAGAACATTTACTATTTAGGAAATACATATATATATATATACATATACATGTATGTATATGTGTATATATATATATATATATATATATATATATATATGCTTCTAAAGACCAATAATATTATATATGTCCAAAAAAGAGAAGTGAAGTGACAAGTATCAAAAATTGTTCTGAAATTCACATTAGTGTTTATGTGAAGAGATTATCAGAACAATATTTTTTAAAAAGATCAAACGGAACATAACAGACATTTGGCTCAGTAGTAGATAACAATAAAATAAGTGAAACACATTGTCATTATTTTACAGATTCTTGGATTTCAGCAAAGGCATATGACAGGGTTCAAGTCTATTTTGAACAAATTTTGCTTTCTTACTCTGTGTGCTCATGGCATTTCAGTTATAAAATTGCTCATTTCATATCAACTCCTAAGAGGAATGTCCTGCTTTATTTATACAAAGAAATGGACAACACACACAGTGTTTGTGATTGTGTGATACTTTTTCTTTCCTTAGACAAATCATTAGGTCAGTGTGCCCCTTCTCCCGGGTTTTTCTGCCTTTTTCTGAAATGTACTCGGCAAGCAACTGAGCTTTGTGAGTATGGGCTTTGTTCTCTTGTTGGCACATCAAGGGATTCTTTAGGGTTTGGAGTCGCAGTTACACCAGCACTTCCACTTGTTTTAATTTATATGGTCAGTCCCTGGCCAGATCCAGATACTGGTATGTGTATAATTGGGACCAAGCACAGGGGAGATGCCTAAGGAAGAAGGCAATCTATAAAGATTATGACTACTCAATATACACCTCAGTGCCCTTATTGATAAAAGTAAATAAATAACCTGTGGCAATATAAAACTGCATTGTTTTAGTTGGAGAAAACATTGGGAAATATTTCAGAAATGCTCGAGAGATCTCATTGTCTCTGCAGATTCGTTCCCTGTGTTATCCCCAGCCTCAGGATACTCATACCACTTTGCCTTCTCTTCCTTTTAGCAGTGCCATGTTGCGTTCTGGCTATGCAAATGGTAGGCATGTGATATGCCATGAACAGTAACCTTCATTTGCCTCTCAATTTTTCTGTGTTCTATTTTGCCATCCAAACTGCTCTTAGTTTGCCCCTTATGTTTGAGCAGATGATAATGTAAAAGTAAAGTAAATCTTTTCTGATCCTTGCAGAGTATTATTTACCTGCAAGTTTATTTCAAAGCACTAGATAAACTATAGTAAGTTCCACTATATACTATAGTAACTATTTTTCTTTGGTCTTTTGGTACTGGGTTTACTTTCTATTTTCCCATTAATTAGTTCATCATATAATAAAAGCATTATATATATGCAAGATTTAATTAACTTTATAAATTATCTACTAATAATATCGTAAATAATATTAATAACCTGATTTCAAGACCTGATGTTTCAATTGAATCTTATATGACTATTTTTACCTGTTCAGTTTCTTGGTATTATTTTTTCTTCTTTGAAATATAGTTTTTGAATGAAGTTAATACAAATTATAGGCTAATAAGTTAAGGAAATGTAGTTGGTAAATGAAATGTTGTAGGTAGATTAATAAAATGGAATTGCATATGTATGTCTACTTAAAAATTAATTCATAGAATGCTGCTGGTTTCAGTTAAAATCTGTGAGTTATACATATTGTAGAAGTTACTTTGTGGCATTGTCTTATGGTACTGAAGATTAAAAAAAAGAACTCACACACATGTTGAGAATACACTAATACTGAGATTCATACATTGGTTTTAACCAGACAATTACATTAAACCATGAAAGTTCTTATCTCTGTTGCTCTGATAAGTCTTTTGTTAAGTCCATAAACTTTATCATTGCTGGCACAATGGTTTGTGCTCTACCAAGGCTTCTTTCAATATTCACGAAAAGTAAAATTTTCGTGGCCTCTTCTTTTAAAGTAGTCCAGAGCAAATTATCTTTATGGCACTGCTAAGATATGTTCCCTCTGCAAGCTTTCTCTGATTTGTGTCTTCCATTTAACATTAAATTTATATTTCACTATTTATAGCTATGTTATTTCATGCTCCAATACTATTTTCCTTCATTTATGAAATATATATGCTTATACTCGCTCTTCCTATTGAAGACATTTGCTTCATACCTCAGGCCATTTTCTTTTACCAATTAATGAGTTTTCATAAATAAATCATTATTACATTATGAGCAGAAGTTATGCTTATCTATAAGACTTAAAGAATAGGAAGATTTCTATTATTTTTTTAATCTCTGAACATGTAAATATATTCTAAAACCAGGGTTCTACATTTATTTGGGGAGATCTTCAGGATGTTGTTTCCTGAGATATACTCCAGATTTATTTAGTAAAAGATGTCTAATTATAAACAAATTTAAACATGGATACTTTTACTCCTATGAATATATCATTGAAATTTCATCGTGAATGGTGTTTAGGCTATTTTAGCAAAGTTGCATTTATAAGAGACAGTGTCTCAGGCTAACAATAGAAAAATATACAATCAGGGATTAATGTAGTAAATATTTTTTTGATGGAAGACAAGCTGTAAATGATTCTCTATTTTGTGAAATTAGGTGTTTAACAAATAATAATGATACTATATTAAAGAATATGGTACATCATTAAATTGTGTCAAGACATTCAGTTTTGTGACCAATCTGGTATCCATGACCAATTTTTGGCAGACTTTAAATCTAAGAAACAAACACAATTATATATGGCAAATAGACTGAATTATAGAAGTCAAAATGGCAAGATAGAGCTTTAAATTCATCTTTATTCAACAAACAATTATGGAAGTTGCCATGATAAGACAATGTACCAACATGAATGATAAGTTTAGCACCTGACCTAGTAGCAGAGACCCACATTTAAGTAGAAAGTAAATTCAAAATAAAGTAACAGAGACATAATATATAAGCTGCCCCTTCCCTGCGTTGCTTTTTGTTATATTTTATCACAGCAACATAAATGAAACCAGATCAGAAATTGGCACCAGGAACATGACTGTTGTTATGATGAGCCTGATGGTGTTAGTTTAGGAGGAAAGAATAAAAAAATTCTCCAATTTGAGGGCAGAAAAGCCATTAAATTCTGTGAACAGAGCTTAAAAGCTCACTCTCGTTGAATCTTTGAAGTCAATAATGGTGAGAAAAATGCAGACTATAGTTGTCTATCTCAGGAGGTTTTATATGGACACAAGGACTTAATTAGGAATTTTACCAGTGGCCACCCACATGTTTGGTTTTAGAATGTATGTGTACTGATGGTACTGTGGTTAAATAATCAGATATAATTAATAAAAGATTAGTGCCACAAAAAAATCAATAAAAAATAATTTTCTCCCCCCCTAAAAAAAAGATTAGTGCCACTTAAGAGACTGCATTTTACATTGTCTTCAGTGTGATTGCTCTATCCCTCAATTATGTCCTTCAGATAAAACCATACTTAAGTATTTTTGTTGTTAATTTTATACAAGACTTAAGAATCTTCAAACATTTAAACAGAATTTAAATTATTAAGTATTGGAATTTTTGAAGACTTGGGTTCTTCTTGGAGTTAGAGAATGCTCTACATAATAAAATAACTTGAACATTAAAATAACTTGAGACTTTGGGGAAATGGATGCAAAATTACAGATTATCATGACATGTTTGTATGTGAAGTTGACAGGTGGTAGATGATTTGTACTGGTTAGTTTTAACAGCCAATTTGACAGAACCTTAAATAACTAGAGAATATCTGGGTCAGGTTAGCCTGTGAGTATGTCTTCAGGGGATTGTCTTAATTGTTAATTTATATAAGAGGATTCACTCTAAATGTAAGTGGCACCATTTCATGGGTTTGGCCCTGAACTGCATTTATAGTGGAGTGGGCGAGCTACATAAGCAAATAAGCTAAAGCACTGGAGAATTCATTTCTTTCTGCTCTTGACTATGAATGTGATATGACCAGCTGTCTCAAGCTACAGCTTCTCTGACTTCCCTGTAATGAAAGATTGTTGTGGGAAATTATAGAACAAAAGAACTCCTGTCCCCTCACTTGACTGTTTGTCAGGGTATTTTATTATATCGATAGAACTGAAACTGGAAAATCAGGTAACATAAATTATAGCTGCCAATGAATTATGCGATAGTAGCATAAACAAAGTGATTTGTTCTAATTCCAACACTGATAATGCTTAAAAATGCTATGGTATAAACTCTGCAGCTGTACTGTGAATGAGCTAAAAGATAATGGGTTTATCAGAGTTGCTGTATTTCTGCCTGTCATAATCAATATCAGAAAATCATCTAGCCCTTCCCTTCCATTCCCTTCCCTTCCATACCCTTCCCTTTCCCTCCCCTAAAAGTATATTTTCTCCATAGTTTTCTATATTCTGATATACACCCATTTTTTGTATCTATGCTAATAAATGGATGATTTTTCCCATTTCAAGAATAGTATAAAACCAAAATGCATGCTATTAATTTTCAACTTACATATTATAGATATGTTACTTGGGCTGTGCCCTTGAAGGTGATGTTGAGATCACGCAACACCTTTCTCTCCTCATCTGTTCTTTCTTATAATGATGAAAAATGTGTTGTTCTACCACACATAAAATTTCATGAAGTGGAACCCTACTCCAAAGCACAAACAAAAAAGGACAAAGGACAACAAACTAAAACCTGTGCACTTATGTCACTATTTAACTGTTCTATAATTTAACTAATTTCTCATGTATTAGTCATAAAATAGAAATAGGTCACAGAAATATGATCATCAATATATAAGTATAATGTCATAGGAGTTACCTAACCAATTCTCATTTTTGTATTCTTACCTCGGAAATATTAAATAATTTAATAAATAATTTGAAATACCCTACAAATTGATCCTATAAAGCCTAATCAGGACTTGTCAATTACTCAGAAGATATATTTATGCATTGTTTTACCCATATTCAATCATCAAAAAATCTCATATGTTTGTTCATGAATGTAAAACTTTAAAACATCGGCACAATAACATCTTGTAAAGAATTGAATGTCTCAAATTGTTACAAATTTTGATCTTAGAAATATTCATAGTATATAGAGATATGAGGTTCTAAACTGAAATGTAAATTCATTTTATATCAATTTCATCAGTGTATGATCAAGTTATAAAACATAAATAAAAATGGGCACAAAGCGCCACAAACTTCTAATAAGTATCAACCCCAGCCTGAGTTCATCTTTAAGCATCACAAGTGAAATTGGAAGTTTCTAGATCACTTTAAATTAAATTGGTTAATAATACATCATGCTAAAATAAATTTTTCATGATTTGGAAGCTAATGTTCTCAATTATTTAGCAATGCAAAGTGTAGAAAACTCACTCACAAACAGTATGCAGGAGCTGATCCGTGAACTTTCTCCTAAAACAAGATGATAAATGGTCCGTTTTCTTTCATAATGAAGTGATGTGGTAATATTTCGACTCTGAAATATTTATTGAGTAGAATACCAAACTGGTAAAGAAAGGAAAACAGAAAGTATGATTTATTGTCCCAACCTTGAATATGCATATTCAAAAGGTATATAAATAAATTAAGAAATTATTTAACTATATGATTTTATTCAAAGCCAAGTCAGAGAATGTTTAGTTAGTTTCTTTAAACCTAAGGCATCTGAAGATCATGGTGCAATCTTACTCCCAATGATCTACTTCAACATACTTCCCTTGTTCCTTCAGTTTGCTTTTACAGCTGTATCTATAGGGTGAGTTAATCTTAGAGTTGTCTGTTCCTACAGAATTTTATGAGGAGCAATATAAAACATACATTGCATTACATTGAAAAGAATATGCCATTACTGAAAGGAAAGCTCCCACAAAGTCACTAGCATATATTATTGGCATGGAGATAAAAGATGTGTTACTTGATTGGAATCACTCTTGCTATCCTGACAACGTACTTAGCACCGCACCATCACTATAAGCTCTCTATGCCATCTAAAGGAGTTGTGTTCTTTCACATAATGAGTTGTGGATGTTGAAATCAAATCCCAGGAGAAGTAAAACCCTGTGTTACCTACAATGAATGTAACTCACTACTGCATGCTATAAAATACTATCACCAATATTGTGCCTGAGAATTTATCTAACTCCCTTGCTTCATGCTGCGGCTAAACCATCTCTGACTTTAGACAGTTTAGCTGCCTTGCCTCAGGCTGAGCTGTTAGAGAGGCCAAACACAAAAGAGAGATTTACTGACATCCTTTAAAATGCTCACTGCAGGACTTAATGATTCCATTCTTATACTCTCTGGATGTACCAGTGAACAAGAAATAAGACAGCAAGACAATACCCTGCAAAAGGATAAGCAGAAACATTTGACCAGGGCTTTCCTCAGCCCTTTGAAGAGTTAGAGTGGAATAGATAGCTCTGATTTCAGGTGCTTCATGCACATCCCTTCATAAGGTATTTAATTGAAAAAATGCTCAAAGAGTTAAAAATAAACAGCTTTATTCAACAAACATAGGACAATTTTATGTCATGACCACATCATTAATGGTCAGGAATAGTAGGAAAATTATATATTATGACCATGTCCCTAGTGATAGTGATCAGGTATACACATACACACACACACACACACACACACACACACACACACAAACACATGCACACGCACACATGCACACATGCATGCACGCACGCATGCACACACACACACACACACATGCACGCACGCATGCGCGCACACACACACATACACACACACTCCCTCTTGGACAGGATGATTCCCAAACAAAGGACAATGCTAAAATTCACTGGAATGCTTTGATATATTACACTCTTGAGTTCGGAAGGATACTTAGACATAATAACCCAAAACCATCTTGACATTTTGTAGCTTATTGTGTAGACCATAATCATAAGATGTCCCTTTAGTTATTCTTGGTAATATAATACATTTCTATAAAAATATAATGTTTTCTACATTCAAATAAGAAAGAAAATTAAGGCAAATCCAGTAACTTCAGATGGATCAAAATGCTCAAGAATGTAAGCCATACTCTGTCTCATCTCTCACCTACATCTCCAGCATCTGGTGCTGTGGTATGCTCCTTCAGTACAGTGCCTCTTTTGCAAAGCAGCAACTAAGGAGACTCCAGGGCTTTCCATAACCTAGGAGAAACCCAAAACTGTCCATGAATACATTTTCTTAATTACAGAGCCCCAGTTTGGGTCAGGACATCCTAAAACATGTATGTTCTTTTCTTTCATTTCAGCTTCTCCATTTATTTATAGGATAGAATCTAACTAGTGTTTTGTTCAAGCTGTCTTCTTTTCTTCTGCCTGTATGTCTGTATGTCTGCCTTCCTTCCTTCATCTTTCCTCCCTCCCTCCCTCCCTTCCTTCTTCCCTCCCTCCCTCCTTCCTTCCATCTGTCCATCCTTATTTCCTTCCTTCCTCCCTCCCGCCCTTCCTTCTTCCCTCCCTCCCTCCTTCCTTCCATCTGTCCATCCTTCTTTCCTTCCTTCCTTCCTTCCTCCCTCCCTCCATCCCTCCCTTCCTTCCTTCCTTCCACCCTCCCTTCCTTCCTCCCTCTCTCCCTCCTTCCCTCCCTTCCTCCCTCCCTCCCTCTGTTTCTCCCTCTCTCCTTTCCTCCTTCCTTCC
>NW_022196894.1:72185506-72209039 GCF_008632895.1 Mastomys coucha | reverse complement strand
CTTCCTTCCTTCCTTCCTTCCTTCCTTCCTTCCTTCCTTCCTTCCTTCCTTCCTTCCTTCCTTCTAGATGACTGTGCTCTGTTTTGGTTTATCACAAGTGGACTGAGACAATGCTGAATCTGTGAAGGAATCCTTTTCTCCATTAGTGTCATGGTCACTCAGCTCTTATCCTTATATTCTAGCAAGCTATTTTTCACTTGTTTTAACTAAAGAACCCAACAACATAAAAATCCCTTGTTGTATCTTATTCTAGTGGAAAATTTTAATACTTTTTTCATTTATCACTATAACAACATGAACAGTTTGTTGAATTATTTGTGTGTGTGTGTGTATGTGTATTTATTTGTACATAGCAGCAGCTATATGTAGGATGATTTGTCCTTGAGTAGATGTAAATTTCTCTTGAAAAAAATGAATGTAGATAGTTTCCCTCAAGCCAAATACTATGTTGTTTGCATAAAATTCTTGTTACAATACACTTGCATATATAATTTATGATCACATTTGATAGAAAATATTTGTAAATGCTTTCAAGTAGTTTTGCCCATTGTTTATGAAAAAAGTGAAGCCATATAAGTTCTCTAGATTACACAAGAAAAGTCATAATGCAATCGTTAATTTTCATGATCAGTGTTACATTATTCAGTACAAGTATCTTTACTAATGATATGAATATTTTCTCAGTGATATATTAGAAGACTCAGAGGGTAGAGAAGATGACAGGCAACACTGATGACCTGAGTTTAATCCCTAGTACCCACAGAATTGAGAGAACTGGCTCTTCCAAGTGCTCCTCTGATCTAAACACATGCACCATAAGATTCCTTTGCCTGTGCTTCCCCAACAACAACTCTCACAGAAATCAATTTAATATGGGTATAAAAGAAATGTCACATCAAAATACATTTGATCACATGTTCCTTTTCTGCTTTCTGTAATCACTCCAGCCTGTTTTCTCACATCTGAAGATTTGGAAGGGAGGAAGAGACTAGTTACCCAATCAAACCAAAATGTATGTCCTGAAAACATATCCAAGTAATATTAGACTGACAGATCAGGCTTTATTTAATAATATATGAATATATTTATACATATATGCATAAATAACAAATAATGAAAAAACAACCATGAATTTGAAAGAGAGGAAAGAGGGCTATAAGGAAGTTTTGAAGGGCAGAAAGTCAAGGGAAAAATGTTATAATTATAGTATTTTAAAAGGTTCATTTAACATAAACAATCATATTTGAATTATATATTATACATATTTGTATATATATGCACATGTATACAGAGAAAGAAATATAGTGTGGTATTTTTTCTTTCCTTTTTATGTCCCAACTGTATCTAATTGATATTTTAGATTTTACTGAAAGCAAACTCAATAGGAAGCAATAATCATCATAGATTTAAGGCTAACTCAGAGGAAGATATCATGGGACAGTCAAGGCAGGTTGATTACATTTTTCCTCAGTGTTACTCCCAGCCATTAAAATAAGGCTCCTACCAAACATATATTTTAGAAAAAAAAAATGAACAAATTATCATAAATCAGAAAGTTGAAGAAGAAATAACCACCACAGCAACACTAAACCTTCACTCATGATTTCCACTGTGCAGAGGAGAGCTTTGCATTAATAAACAGGAATGTATTTCTATATAATTATATAAATTTATGTAAGATGTATGTTTAGGTAACTGCAAATATTTGTAAAGTTCAGTTGAAAACATTTCCTTTTATATTTAATCTAGCCTCCCTCTTAAATATACAGGGTAATTATTATTATTATTATTATTATTATTATTTTATTATTAACCTTTGCTTCTTTCATATTCTTAGCAATCACTACCTATTTAAACATTTTAAAATTAGATGGAGTTTGTCTTTTGTCTTTTCAGCTCCTACCTTTCTCAATTCCCTCAAATACCCCAATCTCAAGTAAATAGCTTCCTTTTCTATTATCATTGTTATATATTTGTATAGTGTTTATGTATAAATATATGTGCATGTATACTATATATGTAAACATACACATAAACATGTATGTATAGAAGTATAACATGTATGTATGTTATATGCATGTACAGTATAAGTATATATTATACACGTATGTACACATACCGTGCTGAGTCTGTTTTTGTTTCTACATATGTGATTTTAGGAATATTTCTGTATTGGACAACCTACAGGAGGATGTATCTGTTAGAGAGGTTTATTTTCAATCCATCCAACCACCCCCATCAGTTATTAGTTGCCTGTAGTACTTTGTGTAAGGTAAAACCCAGGACCCCCCCTTCTAGATTATCAAGCCCATTGATATTGCCATTGTTCATGTCATTTTTTTAAATGCAGTCATTTCTAGGAGACACTCTTCCACAGCAGTCTCCTTTCTGATGTCTTTGATAATGCTCCTTGAGCCATAGATTCTGTACAGTTGTGTAGATCTCTCCTTTGGACCCAGGGCTCCTCACCATCTGTTAATATAAGCATTGTGTCCAATTGTTTTCAGTGAAAGTTTCCATTTGCTGTAAAATAGACCTCTTTGATGTAGGTCGCAGGTGTACCTGTCTGTGGATATAAGGATATGATTTAGAATGCAGTAAGGACTTAAGCTGATCTGGCAAAGTGGTGTTAGTGGACAATGACCTCTAAGGTTCATGACCTAGCTAGCCCTAGGAAGATGTCTAAGTTCAGAGTAGGAAGCATGGATGCTTTTCTTCCAGTTTGGTTATTTTTATTTGTGTAAAAGTAGAGTGGGTCAAGGTCTCTGTGTGTATATTTGTTAGTGGATGTGTGTAAGTGAATATTCAGTCCAGCAGAAGCCAGAGGCTTTGGATCCACTTAAGCTTGAGTAACAGAAAGCTGCTAGCTATTCTGCATGGATGCTGGTAACCAAGTTTGGGTACTGTGCAAAATCTCATACTGTGAAAAGTACTCTGAAGTATTTTCTTGATTCATTTTTCCAGTTCTACAATTAATAATATGCTGTACTTTACTAAGAAATAATTGTGTGTGGGGGCGCATGTGAGTGTGCATGCATGTGTGTGTGTGTGTCTGTGTGTGTGTGTGTGTGTGTGTGTGTGCATTTTCTGGATGAGGACAGAAGTTGTTTGGATCCCCTTGAGTAGAGTTACAACAGCTTTGTGATGTCAAAATAGAATGTATTTAATTGAATTCTGCTTCTCTGCAAGAGCAACACACATGTCAACTTGAGGCAGATTTCAGGGCCCTCAAGACCTCTTAAATCAACTACCTGTGTACTATTTTTCTTATAACAAGAGATGATAAAAACTAGATGATGCTGTGTTATGCTGATAAAAACTTAAAGTTTGTTGTAGGAATAAAAAGAAATATATTGTTATGGTTGTTTTATCTCCAAAAATAGAATCCGTGATGTTGTTTGGGTCGAATGTTTCAAGGCTATTTAGCCTCATATTTTATTAATGGTAATGGGGATCATGTAGCTAAATCCTGGAAAATTGTACCAAATAGCTACATCAAACATGCAATGATAGTCACGATGGGTGTTCATTTGGTAGTCAATATGAAATAGCTAATTCTGATTTGTTTGTCTTAGGGAAAGTAACTTATCACTGGGTGGAAAAATCACAATACTTCTGATCAAGAAAAGACACTAGTCACTGGTTAATTAACCTTTTCTACATTTTCTTACCTGAAATTATTTGAGCAGTACTTAATTTTACTTTACCACGTTATTCATACTGTAACAAATAATAAGAGTTCTCCAGGGACTTTGCTTCTCTAATAACCTCATTTAGGGAATGTGATTTGCTAAGAAACTAACATTTTCATTGTACCAATGAAAGAGGATATTCTAAATGATATGTAGTTTATACTTGGAGGTGGCCTATCTTTGTTTAGAACTTAATATCTAGAGTTTTTCAATAATGAGATCAATATATTAGCCTATATGTTCACCTTCTGTGTGTACATTTAGTCTTAGATGCTCAAAATACAATCTGCTTCACAGATGTTTTTGATTAATATATTTGAACTCACATTGAACAAAAAATTCCTGCAAAGATGATTATGCTTATCAAAAAATTAATAAATGCATAAATATATGTATGATTTCATAAGAAACTTTTGGTGCTGTCTAAATTTTATACTAATAAAAATCAGCATTATGCTTAATAGGTGTGAAGATTGGATTTTATAAGCTATCAATTAGTTGTCAGTCTCACTAAGTAATTTAAAATTAAATTAAAATTTTAAAATTAAATTAATATTTTGTAGTGTTCGTACATGTACCTCAAGAAAATTCTCATAAAATGCCATCTTTAAAGGTTAAATTGAAAATATTTTTATTCTCCACAGAAAACTGCCATTTAAATGCATATTCTTAAATAATATCTATCTATCTATGTTAAAAAGGTATTCTCTATATGTAAGAAGTAAAGATTTGTCAAGAAATAGCTTCTGTCAACCTGTGGATTTGGGCAAGAGATCCATGCTGATATTTAATAGCTCAAAACAGCAGGAAGGCAAAGAGATTATGTGGGTCATATCTAGTTGCACAGTAGAGGTAAGAAAAATGTCTTTTAAACAGATGGAAATCTTCCAAACATGTGGATAAGTATTAAACTTAATAAAATGATGCACAAATACAGTTGTTACTTTTCAACTCTTCCCATGCACTGATTTATTTATACTTTCATCAAAACAATAAATGAATCCTGTATCTAAGAGCATGCAGTGTTTAAGTAGTTAGTAGCTATTTCTTTACAAAATGTAGTGCCTATTCAACTCGAATGTCATTTCTGATAATAGCAGTCAAAAGAATGTTCATTGTCCCTATTTCATAAGTTAACTATTTTAAACTAATTTTGTAATATATTTATTTCCTATGATACTGGTTTTTCCCTTCCATTAGTATGATGAATAATATATAAGTCAGAATGAAGGTCACCAGATTAAGATAGGATGATGGGTCTATTAAAATGTTGATAATGTTTTTATATCATTTATTATTCCATCAGTAATATGGTTTCACCACTTGATATATACTGAATGTTGTTTACTTTAATGAAAACATATTATCGGTGTGGAATCATCTAAAGAGTTGTTTTGAAAAAACACAGGTAAGTGTATCCCATCCCTATTTGGTTAGTATAATGTGGATTATTTGACCATCTGTAATTTTCTTGTTGCTTATTTTCTTGTTTCAGTTCCACATTGGATACCATATTCCAAGTAAGAGATGAAATGACAACACCTGATTGGTGTTGGTATCCCAATAATAGTTAACTGAATAGAAAATTTAGCAATTTATTGAAATATATTAATTCAGAGACTATAAATTTGTTTGTGAAACATTGTAAAATAAAAATAGACATGAGGCTGGGGCAAGAATATCATAGTCCCAAATGAACATCTTTACCTAATATTGCTTTTAGACAAACATTTAATTCCCTGTTTTTAATAGCTTTGAACTTGGTATTCTCTTAAGATTTATATTGTTTTATTTTCCACTAGTTTTGCTATTTCTACATTTAATTCTTACTTACTGATATATAAACACATATATAAATGTAATAAAATATGTATTAGTTATGGATACAGATAGAGATAGAATCTTTAAATTCAAGTTCCTTCACACTAATGTGTGTTGATATGTAATGTGTGTTGATATGTTTGAATATGCTTGCAAGTGGCACTGTTAGCTGTTGTACAGTGGTAAGTTCCCTGCTATGCCCTGGTGGCTCTCTCTCTCTCTGCTGCGGAGGCCTGTGGCAGGGTGCATTAATTAAAAAGGAGGCAATGTATAAGTGAAATATTTTATTATAGGAAAGAGAAAATAGGCCGGTCATGTAGAGAGAAGGAAAAGAGAGGAAGGAGAGAAGGAGGGAGAGAGGGAAAGGAAAGAAAAGAAAGCAACAGAGCAAGAAGGCAAGAGAAGAGAATAAGAGCAGGAAAGAGAGGAAGAAGAGAGACAAAGAGCAAGAGAGGGAGGAAGAGGGCAAGAGAGCAAGAGCAAGAGAAGAAGAAAAGAAACGAGAGCAAGGAGTGGCAAAACGCCCCTTTTATTTTATGGGGCATGGCTTTTGTCTTTGGGGGCAAGGCATGTCTGGCTTGTGGTCAGATGACTGGGGGTAAGGTCCAGCTAGAATGCTGGGAGCTTGGAGAATTGTCTGCCTGATAGAGCACACATCTCCTGCGGGGGCAGCTGTGAGAGGTTGTGACTGAAACAGGAGCCAAAGACTAAGGAGTTATAGCTAAGCTCCTTCTGCCCCCTGTAAGCAGAAACTGCCCACTGAGTTGAGGCCAGTTACTCAACTGAGCCTAAGTTGCCTTAACAGACCACTGCCCCACACTGCTCCACAGTTAGCTGTGGAGCTTGTTGGAGGATGTATGTCACAGTAGAGGTAGGCTTTGAGACATAGCCATGTTGCTTGTCATGATGATAATGGATTGAACCTTAGAACCAGTAAGCCAACCCCAATTAAATGTGTCCTTTATTAGAGTGGCCTTAGTCATGGTATCTCTTTTCAGACAATAGAAACCCTAGCTTACAGGATATCATTATGCATACATGTTTATAATATGTTTGTTATTTTAATATGTTTTCATATATATTTGCACCGATAAAAATGACAAGAAATATTATAGAGTTCATTCCTTTGTTACTGTAATCACAAATGACTTCCTAGTTTCTTCCAAGTGACAATTTCAAGCTAGTTCATATTAAGGGCTTATATACTTGGTCTCAGTCCCTCAATTGAACTCAAACTTAACTTGAGAGAAATGGAGGAACATGCAGACAAATTCCATTTTTCTTCATGAGCAGTTGGTCCTGAGGCTGATGGAGGTCACCACAGTTGCTCTGGTTGATTCACTATACAGTGAATCAACTTCTCAACATAGATTAAAATGACTTGCATTCTTGAGCTGTATTAACCTCTCAGGTCACTGGGGCACCATTTAGTAAATTGCATTGTCTTTTTACAAATGAGTTCAGGACTACAATAGAATTGTTTCATCTAACACAGGAAATAAATTTACTTCCATGCATTTTTCTTAATATAAGAAACATAACTTTTTAGACTCTTTAAAAACAATGTGATGATGGACTCTATGCAAAATATGTTTTTTCTTCGTATGCTTAGAATCCATTACAAAGTAAAACAGAAGTGAATGAGAGGTGGTTTTAAAAGTAGAACAGGTATTAGAGCCAAGCCATACATAAAATCTAATGAGGATGATAGCTTTGTAATAAAGAAAAGACTAAAATAATTAAAATCTAAGATGGTTTATTTGTGGTTTTTGACTTTTGTAGAAGAAAGTAATTTTAATTTAAACTAAGGGGCCATGATTAGAAAGAAGAAAAGAGCACAAAGTAGAAGACAGAAGAATGCATGTAGAAAGAAATAAGAAAGTGATTCTGCCCATAGCTGAAGGAGAAACTCCTTTCACAATATGACATCCATCCTCTTCATTGCTGTAGAAGGTTAGAAACAAATTAAGAAAGTCTGTATGCTTGTTCAGGGAATGGAGTTGCCTTAAAGTTGCCTGTTTGTTTTCCTGTATGAACCTAAGGCATCTGAGAAAAGTAGAAAGGAACAGGTGTGTGTATGCGTGTATGTGTGTGTGTATGTGTGTGTGTGTGTGTGTGTGTGTGTATGTGTGTGGTGAGTCTGTCTGTGTGTGCATGTGTGTGTATGTGCACATGCACACATATGTGCATGTACATATACTAAGGTGTGGAGAAAAGGATGTTTGGAGAAAACAGAAAAGGGCACTGTCAGGAAAATCATAGAAGAGCTATCAAGCTCCAATTCATAACTCATACCTTTCAATGAGAGTTCAAACGAGAGACCTTTCTCATAGGGCTTTTTTGTTTATTTTCCATCACTCCAGTACCAGAATGTCCTTTGGGAAAAGTACATAGCTTATCTCATTTTCACACCTGATCACTTGAGTAGAAAACTGAATGCAAAGGAAAGTTTCAGGCTGTTTAAATGGCAGCAGCTGAATCTAAATGAATAGTGAGGTGCAATATGTATTTATGCTGTTAGCTTGAAAAAGCCTCCTTGGAACTGATGTATCTGTAACAGAAATACAGGGGCCTAAAAAAATAAATCCAATGCTGGATTTGGTGACCAGGTGATTAAATGTTGATGATGAAAATATCCACAACCGTACTCTTCCTACAAGAGGAGTTGGAAGAAAGGGCCGAGAAGGGAAGGACTAGAATAGACGTATAGTCAGTGGACTCTTTGCTAGGCCATGGGGTCAAGAAGTTTGGATTATGGCAGGTCATATATGGACCTTTATCAAGTATCATAAAGTGATGCTATTACATAATATGGAAAAGTCTATTGTGAGCTACATACTAAAATACTGTGAAAGAAAAGGGTATACCTGGGAATTCAAAAGACAGTGCTGAGCCACTTGGAAAAAGAGGGATTAGGTCTACATTATTCTCATTAAAGGAGTATAGCTCTTATTTTGAGGAGTCTGAATTTCAATAGTCACTAAGGAGCATTATTTAACTTTGAAAGGGATTATCTTTTAGTTTCTTCAATATGTAAAGCATATGGGATAACATATTCTGTAAAGAAGGGAACAAAACCTATGACTAGTCATTTTTTTTTCTAACTCCTCTGTCTAAGTTCTCTCAATCTTACATCCCACGAAATTCAATAGCCCTTCAGTCTTTCCTTAAAAACAAATAGGTATCAAAATTTAATAATAATAAATAATAATAATAATAAATAATTTAATAAACATTAAATTCAATAAGAATCATAAACAACAAACTAGAATAGGACAAAGTAAACAAATAGATGGAAGGGGTCCAAATAAAAAGAACAATAAACACATATAGACACAGAAACACATATATTTGCACACAAGAATCCCATAAAAACACAAATCCACAAATCTAACACAACAGTATATATAGAAAGTACCTGTAGAATCTAAAGGTGAGGGCACTAGCCCAACGTATCCATGTTCAATGAGTTATGTAGGTGTTGACTTCAACGATGCAGTGTTGCTGACAATTTGTAAAGGGCAAGCTACACCCTTGTCAGCATCTTGGATTGTTTGGGAATTTTCATGGACACCTTTAGGGAACAATTCAAGTAGATGCAATCTAATCCTAGTACATACAGGAAGCTTTGCTTGGTGATACAAGATTCCCAGTTGGAATATGTGTACAGACAGTGGTGAAACAAAGCTTTGTGGACTAACCCAAAACTTACTCATTTGAATTTAGGCCTACTCTGAAGAAGGAAGCCATACCCAACACTGCTTGTGTGACCAGGAACCTGAGACTACATTATCGAGGCACCTAAGGAAAACATAAAAATAAGAGATAAAAATAAACTAGCAATAAAATGACTCCTGGTGGCATTCTGCTATACTCATAGATCAGCACCATGCTCAGCCATCATCTGAGAAACTTCCTCTTATAGCAGATGGGAACAAACACAGAGACCCACAGGCAGACTTTATGAAGACAATGAGAGACCTTGGAACTCTCAGGCCCAAATGGAATGTCTCCATCAAATTCCTTCCCTCAGAGCTCTGGGAACCCAGGAGAATAGGCAAAAGGGACCTCTGGCAGCAAGAAAATAAAGCCCTCTACATCAACATGAGCAAAGATTATATGCACTTGAAGAGACTTATGAAGCATTCACAAGGCCTTCACGTGTCTGCACTAATTCCTTGCACTTAGAATATGGCTTCCAGTTTAGTGTCTCTATGGGATTCCTGAGAGTGCAAACAAGTATGTCTCTGATTCTTGTGTCATGTCTTGGGCCTTCTTCATTATATTGGTTTGTCTTGTCAAACTTCAATGTGATAGCATTTGCTTTATCTAATTATATTTTATTTTAATATATTTTAAAATGAATGATAAATAAAGAATGAAAACTTTGCCGCTAGGATAAAGATTAGTTACTGAACTGCCATTTACAACTTCTGGGAGAGGGAAAATCAGTTTTTTCCAATAGAGCAACATAGAGCATTTCAATCTCTGCTGAGCAGGCATCATGTTCACATGGAGTGACCAGCAGATTATAGACTCCATAGTTCTTTGTGTGCTTTTATTCATTCATATTGATGTAGGGGTTTATTTTTAACTTTTTGTGTGATGTCTAGTTTGTTTTCTTGTATTGGGTGTTTGTTTGCTTTTTGAGAATGTTGGGTATTTAGAGAGGGTGGGATTTGGTAAAAACTTGGGAGAGGAAGAATATGATCAAAATACACTTAAATTTAAATTTTGTTTTTAAATAAATAGAAGAAAATGGTTTTTATCCCTACTAAGACTCATTTGCAGAGAATAAATTTTTCTGCAAGTGGTTATCAGTTGGCAGTAACTTGTGGTTGGGGAAACAGCTTGTGTCAACTTTTCTTCTCTACACTGGGGTGCCATCTGGAAAAGACTCATGCAGGCTCTGAGCATGCTGCCTCATTTTCTGTAAGAGCATATGTGAGTTGATTGTGATGTATTTTTCCACTTGATGGCCTCAGGTCTCTCTGACTCTCCCACCCCATCAACCTTATCTTCTTCAGGGATCCCTGAGTCCTGAGGAGAGGGATATGTGGGAAACATCCATTTTAGGACTAAGTAGGTCATTCACTCTGTGCATATTGTATCCGCATTTTTCCCAATTTACTGGAGAAGGCAGCTTCTCTGATGTTGGCTGAGCAAGCCACTGGTCTACAAGTATAGCAGAATGTCATTAGGAATCATTTTACAGCTACCTTCCTTTAACTGACAATGCTATTTGCTTTTCTGGAGGTCCCTAGTGTATATGGTCTCTGGTTCTTGGTCACCAGAACATTGTCGGGAATGGGCTCCATCTCATGGAGTGGTCATATCCAATCATATAGTATTTGGTTAATACCACAAACTTCATGTCCTTATTACCCTACAAGAGCATCTGGTAAGGAGGTTATTATAGTAGTTTGAATGGTTTGTAACTTGGTTGGTATTTACCTTTCTAAATTGATAATATACAGAGGACTTCTGGTATCATGAACACTAGTTTGTATGTGTGAAGGCTCTAGATAGACAGTTGCTAGACTTCTCTGTGTTCAGTGAGTTGTTTAGTTGTTTTCTTCAGCAATAGGATCTTACCCTTAGCTCATGGAGAATAGACAATACACTTGATAATAGACTGGATTGATTAGGGTTTCCCATGAGACATAGTTTACTAATTACTTAATTAGATGTAACCTATTCCTGAAACTTGAAAGTTTATTTGATGATAATAGAGATTCAGCCAGAACTCTTTTGTTTGGCAGTTTTATTTATATCACCTTCATACATGCATATATTTTCAGAAGTTTTTACAGTATTAGGTTTCCATACAATACTTCCATTGTCCTTAGCTGGGTCTTCATGAGATCACTCCTTCCCTCCACATCCTTTCCCCTCCATATTTGATCGTCTTATTCCTGCCCACCCTACCTCCAATCATCCATAACTGTCTCTTCCGTTTCCCCTTCCTATAGAGAGCCATTACTATCCCTAATCACTTACTCTGCACCTAACCTCTGTCTATTGTTGCTAGCTTATAAAAAATTAACAGCAAACATCCACATTGTACTGGCTGGTTTTGTGTGTCAACTTGACACAGGCTGGAGTTATCACAGAGAAGGGAGTTTCAGTTGGGGAAGTGCCTCCATGAGATCCAGCTGTGGAGCATTTTCTCAATTAGTGATCAAGGGGGTAGGGCCCCTTGTGGGTGGTACCATTCCTGGGCTGGAAGTCTTGGGTTCTGTAAGAGAGCAGGCTGAACAAGCCAGGAGAAGCCTGCTAGTAAGGAACATCACTCCATGGCCTCTGCATCAGCTCCTGCTTCCTGACCTGCTTGAGTTCCAGTCCTGACTTCCTCTGGTGATCAACAGCAGTGTGAGAAGTGTAAGCTCAATAAACTCTTTTCTCCCCAACTTGCTTCTTGGTCATGATGTTTGTGCAGGAATAGAAACCCTGACTAAGACACACATAAAAGCAAATACATACTGTATGTGTCTTTCTGTCAATCAGGATGATTTTTTTTTTAAATTGTTCTATCCAATTGCAAAATTCATTTTTAAATGGTCGAGTAATATTCTACCATGTAAATATAACACTTTATCTTTATTTATTCATCTGTTAATGAACATTTAGGCTTTTTTTTTCTTTTTTCAAATTTGGCTATTATAAATAAAGCTGTGATGAACATAGGTGAGAAATTGTCTCTGAAGTAGGATGAATCATCCTTTGAGGATACATCCAGAAGAACGGGATAGCTGGAATTTGATATAGATCTATTACCAACTGCTTGAGGAAGCACCATGCTGTTGTGATAGCAGCTGGACTGTTTTGCAGTCCTAACAACAATGGATGAGTGTTCCCTTTCCTTTGTATCCTTAACAGCATTAGCTGTCCTTTGTTTTATTTACCTTGGTCGTTCTGACTGATGTAAGACAGAATCTCAAAATAATTTTAATCTGCATTTCCATGGTTACTGAGGATGTTGAACATTTCTTTAAGTGAAGCTCAGCCATTTGAGATCCCTCTATTCAGATTCTAGGTTTAAATCTGTACCCCACTTATAAACTCCTTTGTCTTTCTTATATCCAGTTATTGAATTCCTTACATATTTTGGATAGTAGCCCTTTACTGAATGTGTAACTGGTAAAAGTCGTTTTCTACTATGTAGCCTTACAGTTTGTCGGATGATGGTGTCCTTTGATGTTTATAATATTTTCTGTTTCATAAAGTCCCATTTATTAATTTTCATTCTTAGTGCCTGTGCTATCAGTATTCTATTTAGAAAATTTTTCCTGTGCCAATGAGTTCAAGGCTATACGTTTTTCATATTCTTTTGCCCTACTAATTAGAGTAGAAATCTGGCATTGTCCAGATAGTCTTCTGGGCTCAGTACTTCACAAAATGTTGGACTTGCTTTTCCTGCAGGGCTTCTTTCTTTGTTGTTGTCTGGGAGGTTTACCACCCACATACCTCTCCCTTCGGGTTGTCATGTACCTTTAGTTACCATTACAGGTTCAGCTTCCTTTATTACGATGGGAATGTGGTCAGCTAGCATCTGGGATTTCTGAAATACTTCCCCATGATAATGAGGTATCTCAGTACCTTAAGCTTTCAGCCTTTGCTCATCCTAGATATTCCTAGATATAGTCATTTCCCCAAACTATATAACAGTTGCATCACCCCAAGTAATGTCTCCTTGTAGTTGGTCCATGTTTTCATTAATACATGTGCTCACACGGCTTCCAAACCCCTGTACCTTATCTCTGTTCTTTTTGTCTTGGTCAGTGGGGCAGGCTTGCTATAAACTGACTTTAATATGTTGAGTTATGTCCCTTGATTTCTAGTTTCTGGAAGATGTTTATCTTTAAGAGGTTTGGGGCTTATCGAAGGCCCTGTCTGCATCTAATGAGAAGATCATGTAGTTTTTGTCTTTTATATGGTGGTTTACAATTATCAATTTATGTATTTTGAGCCACCACTGCATCTCTAGAATGACACCTTCTTGATCATTTTGCATGATCTTTTGGAGTTTGTTGTCAAGTATTTTATTGGGAATTTTTGTATCTATGTTCAAAAAGGAAATGGGTCTGTAAGTCTCTTTCTTTGTTAGGATTTTAAATAGATTGGTGAACAAGGTAACTGTGGCTTCATAAAAAGAATGTGTAATATTCTTTTCCGTTTCTATTTTGTATAAAAATTTGAGAACTATTAGTATTAATTATTCTTTGAAATGCTGTTACAATTCTTTACTAAAGTCAAGGCATCTTTTTTTGTAGTTTGTGGTCTTTTTAATTACTTCTGTTATTATTCTTAGAATTATAGGTCTTTTAAAATTGTTAAACCTGTTTCTGATATAACTTTGAAAGCTATTATATATCAAGAAAATTGCTTATTTCTTTTAGATTTTCCCATTTGGTAAAGTACAGTATTTCTTGTTGTTTTTTGTTAGTTTCTTGTTTGTTTTTTGACCATATAACCCTGGCTATCCTGGAACTCTCTCTGTAGATCAAGCTGGCATTGATCTCAAAGAGATCTTCTTCTTGCTCATGCTTCTCAAGTGGTGAGAATAAAGGAGTGCACTGTGGGGCAGTGGTCTGTTCAGACAACCTGGGCCTGGTCGAGTATAAGTCTGGAAGTCCAGTGATCCAGTGGGCGCTGCCTGCAAGGGACAGTTCGGCCATGACTTCTGGGTCTGTGGCTTCTGTTTCAGTTACAACCTCTCAAAGAACCCCCAGCCCCAGGAGATGTGTGTTCTGTCACATAGACAATACCTCAAGCTCCCAGCATTCTAGCTGGACCCTACCCTCAGTCATCTGACTACAGCCAGGAATGCCCCGCCCCGCATTTAGAAAGCCTTGCCTCACAATATAAGGGGCAGTTTGCTCCTTCTCTATTTTGCCCTCCTCTCTTTCTTGTTCTCCTCCCCTGCTTTCTTTCTCTCTACCTCTCTTGTTTTCTTCCTTTCTTGCCCTCTCTCTCTCTTTCTCCTCTTTTCCTCTCCTTTCTTTCTCTCCACATGGTCATGGCCGGCTTCTTTTCCCTTTCCTATAATAAAATATCTTATGACTACGCATTGCCTCCTTTTTAACTAACGCATTGCACAGTCCCCTTGCATCAGCAGCAGAGAGACATGGGCCCTCAGTGCACCATCATTACCTGACTAAAGTTTTTGAATATGATCTCTTAACCGTCTGTATGCCTATTCTTGGACTATTTGTTTGCCTTTGGTGTCTGTTGTTATGTTTTCCTTTCATCTCTAATTTTGTTAATTTTCAAGGGAGTGGTAGAAGGAGTCAGGGAATTGGTGACTGAAAGAAAAAAATTGGATGGTAGAGGAACACAAAACAATAGGAGATCTACACAATCTGTCAATGGGGGCAGAGAGGAAAGGGAGGCTATAGCAATGTGTCCAAAGTAATTTCCACGTCATGAGTTATGAAATCAATGTTCTTACTGTTTTCTGACTGACTTGGCAAAATAGTAATACTATAGAAGAATGAGACAACTAGTCTCCTATGAAAATATAATGTATGTTCAAAAAATTGTATATCACATTACATATATATTTGTATATGAAAATATGAGTAACAAATTTTTAAATTTATATTCATGTATTTCCAAGAAATTAAAAAATAGAAATGAAATACCTAGATCCTGAATAAAACAATCTACTTTTAATTTAACTAATTCTTCATTTGTATTTCCTAATACTTAAACATCAAACTGAAATAATTGTTTCTGTATTACAATGAGAACCCACAATATATTTGATCATATATATATGGGAATATACCACAATGATAGAAATAATTTCTATGGTATTTATATGTTTCAAACCTATGTTAAGTTAACTACTAATAGATTTCTATATTTTAATTTTATGTGAAGTTTATTTTATTCAGGAATCATTTTTCTTCTACTAACATTTAAATATATAAAAAGTATTCTATAGAATAGCCAAAATATGTGTACAGAACCCTGAAATCTTTCTATCCATTTTGAATATGTTCAGGAAATCTGTCTCTCTCAGCACAAAGGCACATCTAAAGGAGGATTCTAGCAGTTATTTAAAATAAAACATGACGGATATCATAGAAAATGTTGGTCCTTTTAACCTCTGCAAATTTAATTTCATCTTCCTACACTCTGCAGTCAACACGTAGAGATATTTCCTAGTGTTGGTTTTGGTGCACGTTTTCTCTTTTGTCCTTTCTTTGTACTTCAAAGTTCTGAAACACTATGCTATTGTAGTTACTCCACAGTTTTACCTAATTTTTTGTATTTATCGATCTTATTCCATAAAGTGTGAGATAATATGTATAAAATTCAGGACTTTTTGGGAAGGGGTATATATATATATATTTATATATATATATATATATATGTATATATATATATATATATGTATATATATATTTATATATATGAGTTTCTGTGAGTGTGTATACATATGGATACACATACATAATTTATATTATTCAGCATAATATATATTCATCACCATTCATCATCATATATTCAATTATACATGTGTTAAATATTTGTTATTTTCTGTGTTTTTCTCCAGTGCTACTGATAATGGTTTACTAGTCACTAATAGATTTGTGTGAGTTCATGAATGTTATTTATGCATAAACCATATGTTAATGATTCTAGCTTTACTTGCATACTCTGAATTACTTAAAGATATAAATCTTTGTGAGCCCAAAGCCAAGTCCTAGTCCCTATAACCAGGATTTATAAATGAGCTATACAAGACCAAATTTCCCCCTTGAATCTCCCCAAAGACCACTGAAATCTCAATATGTATTTTGTTATTTTTTAATTAATTAATTAATTAATTAATTAATTTAATTCTCCACAACCACCCTCTCCTGTCTACTGCTCCTCCTACTGCTCCATATCCCATACCTCCTCCCAACCCCCGTCTCTAGGAGAATGTCCCTGCCCCATATCCCCTACCTCACTTTACATCTAAACTCCCTAGGGCCTCCAGTATCTTGAGGGTTAGATGCATCATCTCTGACTGAATACAGACCTGCAGTCCTCTACTATGTATGGGTTGGGGACCTCAGCTGGTATATGCTGTCTGTTTGGTGATCCAATGTTTGAGAGATCTCAGGGGTCCAAGTTAATTGAGACTGCTGGTCCTCCTACAGAGTCACCCTCCTCCTCAGCTTTTTCCAGCTTTCCCCTAATTCAACCACAGAGATGAGTAGTTTCTGTCCATTGGTTGTGTGCAAATATCTGCATCTGACTCTTTCAGCTGCTTGTTGGGTCTTCCCGAGTACATTCATGCTAGGTTCCTTTTTGCTAGCACTCCATAACCTCAATATCAGACCTCAGAACCTCCCCTTGAGCTGTTTCCCTCTTTGGGCCAGTCGCTGGACCTTCTTTTACTCAGGCTCCTCTCCATGTCCATCCCTGCAGTTCTATCAGACAGGTACAATTATAGGTCAGAGTTGTGACTGTGGGATGGCCCCCTTCCTCATTTGATGCCCTGTATTCCTGCTGGAGGTGGGCTCTGTAAGTTCCCTCTCCCTACTCTCTGGCATTTTATCTAAGATCCCTCACTTTGAGTACTGAGAGTCTCTCACCTCCCAGGTCTCTGGTGCATTCTAGAGGGTACCCCAACCCTGGAGGGTTCTGGAGGGTACTCCTACCTCCTGAGGCTGCCTGTTTCCATTCTTTCTCCTGGGCCTCAGGTCTTCAGTCATTTTTCCTCACCCAATACCAGATCAGGTTCCCCTCTCCCTCCCACCCACTGTCCACTTTCTATCTCAGGTCCCTCTCTCCCTCCCCACTTATTGTGTACTTATAGGAGTCAAATTACTTCTATAGAAATTAATAGTTGCAGCAAGAATATATAATGTAACACAAATAATTTTGAACCATTATCATGTACTGTTTTGATGAAATTAAAGTGTCTGACTTGCTTTGACTTATCCCCCCAAAGATGCCTAAAAAATATAAAACAATTCAAATATTTATATGTATAGTATAATATTTACTGCCACCACAACAAAGGTTTCATGATTGAAGAGAAATAATGAAGAATCAGATTTCTGAAAGGCTTTGAAGCACAAAATGGCTCAAATGTGAAAGCTACCATGGTAGAACAGACACAGGGAGGGCAGCCAGGCAAGGAAGCATAGAATTTTTTCTTTGACGATATCCCTATAGATTTGGAAATCTGAGGAAATAAAGAAAGAAGGTAGAAATGGTTGAAAGGGGAATTTTCCATAAGAGTTCATAAGTACTAATAGAGAAATAACCACCAGATCAAAGAAGCAGGAATAATATGTTTTAGAGAGATTTGGAGCAGAAGTAGGCCATAACTCCTCAGTACAAAGAGACCCATTGGAAAGCATGTTTGGCAATAGGGTTAATTTTGTTGTTTCTTTTCCTTTTATTCTTTAAGATTGAAATTATCATGCATCTATATAGAACAGGGTTATGCAAAGGAAAAGAAAAAAGAAACCATGGAATATAAGAGCAAATGAACAAAAATTGGGAAAAATTAAAGAAAATGTGAACGTGGTCATTTTCAGGGACTTGATTTCAGTCAGGTAGGAAGAAATATCCTTGAGCTTTTACTGACTAGGAGGAGGATGCATAGCTACTGATGTGTGGGGCTAAAAGGAAGGTTGGTGTTAATGTGAGAAACAGAAGCTTGGTGAAAAGAAGATGAAGGATTATACTTTATCAAGGGTTTAGATAAGAAGCACCTAGCTGTGTATTTAACAGTGTTCACTGGGACATGCATGTGCAGTAATGTTTTACGCTGCTTACATAACTGTTTTTCTTTATCTGGTGTGTACTGTGGACACACAGTCTGCCTGCTGTTCAACTACCACGGGTGAGTGTTAGTGTTCCATCAAGCAAAGGCTCTTACCAATGACGGTTTATACAGGAGTTCCCTTTGTGCTTCACACAAGGCATTTTTAATCCCAGAGGCTTGCTTTCTGACATCCAAAGTGCATTCTGGGAGGAATTTTGACCTTTAAGGCATAAAAAATATGTTCATCTGACAGCATAAGATACTACAAGAAGTTGAGACAAAGGGAAGCATATTCTATTGGATTTTAAAATGGTAAGGATAATATGGAGATGCCTACAGTGAAACCTTCAAAAAGATGATGCTAAAAAGACAATGAAGTATTACTAGATAAACTCTAAAAATAAGAAAAATTCTTCTACAAATGTAAGAATGTCAAAGGACACCTCTAGAAGAAGACAAAGCAGAACATTATACATGTGTTTATGCATATTTATTTGCATAAATATGTATGTTTATACATATATTTGCTATGTATGCTCATATATGCACGTGTTTATTCATAAAGCATGCATGTATTTATGTATGTATACATTCTTAGTCATTTTATAATTTAAAGTCATTTAAAGAAGATACAGAGCAATTCCTGCAGTTGTATCAGAAGTCTATTTCTCTATCTATCATCAATTCACTAAAAGAGGAGTATGTTATTTAATGTCATCTACATCATTATCATTGAACAGTGATTCTTATTTAAAAATACATTTTACCACCCACATGACTTAAGAAGGGTGATTATCAAAGTTGTTTAATTATTGCAATTATATTTACCAAAGAGAAAGCTGACTTTAAAGAACTGATTAAAATGAGTGGAAACAATTCCATATTCCATCCAATTCTAATTTTTCAGTAAATACCTTAGCTCAAAGAGCATATTCTGACATCTCTATTAGCATGTAACTATCATCTCTGGTTTTAGATGCTATAAGGACCCACTAAAATAGGAATATTTTATGATTTAATACTTAAATAAATCTACATACTCTATTGTCAGATACACATGCAGGATATAGCTTAGATTTTCAATTACAAATGGTATTAATGCTATGAGTTGATGATTTGTTCTGGGTTTACATTTAATGCTATAAAATAAAGAACAAAGGAGCCAGGTGGCATTTCTGCTTGAGCAATCTGTGCCTATTGAATAGAAACATTAAAATATAAAAGACCATATAAGCTCCATCTGCCCAGATACCTGGTTTTCCATCTTCCTGTAGGTTCCACGTATTTACATTAAAACTCTTACTGAAAAGTCCATCATTTAAGACAAGTACTTAATGGGCTTATTTCACTATAGAAATGGTGAGCAAGGGCTCATAGTAGTGCATATTTTATAATTTACAAAAGATTTCTAAAGTAGTTCTTTGGAGTTCCAAAGGGAATGGGGGGGTGGGAAACGACGTAAACCACTTTTGAGAAAATGGAGAGAGACCATCAACTTGGTTATATTTGGAGCATTTAAGGTAGCACCAGGTTTTTCTGACAATTGAAAGCATTAGACTTGTAAAATTATTAGCATGAAATATTCCATGTGTGTCCTGTAAAGATCTGAGTGAAACTTTGTAATTGATATGTGCACAAGTTGACACTCTGGCCGAAATAGAAAGGAACTGTCACCTTGTGATGCTTGCTGTGTATGACTTCTCAGTTGTCAATAGTGATCTTCATCACATTGGGGCTATCCCTCTGACTCCAGAACACCCAGTCTCCGGGGTTCTATGGCTTCTTGTCATTTGGAAAATACTCAGATTATGAAGGATAGAGGTACTGCTTGCCTGTGGTATATTTGACTCAAGAATGATCCAATTACTTTCAGAGAATGTAAGGGCACAGAGACCAATCAATGTAACATTGATTTATATGGATTCCTAAACAACCTGTCCTAGACATTGAGACACAGAAGCACTCTATAAGACACTCCAAAGTCTTAATTAGAAGAAAAGGTGAGACAATGTTTCTATATGTTAAGTTACTGACAACTTCAGTTCAGTGTGGCAGCTTGTCAGAATATATTTATTCTGTGATCACAAATACTCTGCATTCTTTTGCAAAACTTCTGTCTTCATTTTGCATCATTTACTTTAAACGAGGTAGCTCTTAGAGCACACTTCTCAAAAAAACCAAACTCTCATTCCATTATTTTATATCAATTATAGAATGCAAATTTTGTATATAAGGGTATGTTTAAGATGAAACCGTGTAGAACTTTAGTGATCACAACTACTTAAGTGGGCATTCCTTATATCTTGGAGTATCCTAGAGATGCTGGATGTGGCTATGATAATGGCTATGATAAACAGATTTGTTGCTCTTCCTTTTGTAGTTTTTATTGAAAGTCTACTTTTCCTTTTGATGTTTATTTCTAAATCTGTGTATTATATATACAATCCTTCTCAAAATCAAGAGACTTTTAACTTATTAGAGTTTAAACTAAGATAAGGAACTGATGAGCTAGGCTTAAGGAAAATTCTATAATAACTAAAATTGTGTGGTAGCTTTTGTCCTGTGTATTGATGTTTAATTACTATATGTATGCATGCAATCACATACTAACTTCACTACTCTATTTCATGTTTAGGCTTAGTTCAGTATATTAATAATCTCAGTAAAATTCGAACTAGAAATTATTTCGAATCAGGTAATTATGCTCTTGCAAAAAAATAATATGTAAGTCACCTGTCTCTAATGTCAGCTGCATTTTGACTTTATACACAGTAAATGATCTTCTTTGCTGAACTTTATAGTTTTTAATGATCACAAAAATATTTACATTCATGCATAACCAAACATGTTATAATTATTTTATCACTCACCATACAAAAGGATTCTGAATCACAAGATGTTATACAATCAATAATGTCATTGATGAGCAGAGTTCAAAAAGTTCCATTCAAATTTATGAACTACTGCTGCTTATTCCCTCATCCATCCTACATTAACTATAACTGTATGATGACAACAGACATATATATGAGTAATTATATGATAACATTTTTATTAAGGCCATTGTAAGCTAGCCAGGGTAGTTCTTAAAAAATATATACTTAGATATGTTTAACCAATATTGATTATATATAAGAAAATTATTTAGAATTCTAACTATGAATTAACAACCTATCTTCTGTCAATTATTTTTTCTATATATCCCATGTTATCCTTGGATTTATTACATACCCTTTATTAATCTCATATTCACAACAAATCTCCTGTCTCTACCTCCCAAGTGCTCAGATTAGAGACGTGTCATATCCAGCTCCTCAGTTTGTACTTCTATTACTTTGTATATGTACAGGTTAATAACACTGGGGAGTGAAGCTTCATAGGTTTTAAATCATCTGTGAAATTTATTCTTCAGGATCAACAACTAATCTTCTAAGCTTGTATTTCTGATACTAAAATATTAAACTGACTGAAGAATGGATGGAATATACCCCAGAATGGAGTTGATGATTTGGGATGTTTTCAATCAGATCCTCTTTTCCAATGCTTTACCTAGAGTCAGTTTGTATAGTATTCTTGATCACACTTAGCTTAGCATTGTAATCTGAGAATATTAACTAGGTATTTGGAAAGTGAGTAAAATAAACTATCTCAAATAGCTTATGTGTTTTCCTCAAAAATGCTTGGAAAGTCATAAAGGCTTAAGAAGTATTTATGTATACATTCCATACAAGCTCGGGGAATTTTTATTAGTAAAGTGATACACTTTTTAAATTTTTACTGTGATTTTCTTAAATTTACAAAATAATAATTGCTTATTAATAATTTTTGAATGGGGCAAATCTTCTATATAACCAGATTACAGAGGTTGATGTCCACTAAGTAGTTCAAA
Organism: Mastomys coucha; assembly: GCF_008632895.1. NCBI lineage: Eukaryota > Metazoa > Chordata > Mammalia > Rodentia > Muridae > Mastomys > Mastomys coucha. The sequence continues at coordinate 72,186,859 of NW_022196894.1, read as the reverse complement.
AACTATATTCCAGACTCCTTGGGACAAAACTACATCACAAAGAAAATTTAGTACAGATATGATTACATTGTTCCAAAAAAATACATTGTTTAAACACAAATACATTTTGGCTTTGTGAAAGTATAACACAATCACCTTTTCTTTTTTATTGCTAAATATATTCAAAATGTACTAATGAAAGTTATTATGCTTTCAGTAATTTTATATTTCTGTAATATTTCCAAATACCATCATATATAGTAGTTTCTAAACATTTCATTCTGAATAAATTCTAGTCTTAGAATAGCAGAAAATATTTTATGTGTTTAAAATAAGATGAATTATAAATGTGGTGTAGTTTTAAATTTAAAAGAAAACAGTACTATCCCATGTAATGTGGCCGTGTAAAACATGGCTGATATAGTAAATCTGTGATCCCAATATATATTACCATACTTTATAACCATAACTGCCAGTGGACAAAGCTTAGTAGGGCAAAATAATGTGAGTAAGTGATCCCCAGATAGTGTTTTGGATAAATAAATAGAAACATTAAGCAGAGAAAGCAATACTTTGCAAAATAGAAGTATCAATAAAAGAAAAGGAATGTTGCTATTAGCAAAAGAGAATTTCTGACATCACATGATAAGGAAATAAACAAGTATTAGTCTAGTAACCATACCAAGTAAAGTTTGTTTAGATTGTTTGCTGTTTATTACTTACATTTAATGATTGTGAACATGTTCCAGGACTCATCAAGAAGGAATTACATGTACCAAGTCTTGCATGAACAATATCAGTTTTTCATACTTGGACCATTCAAAGTTCAGGGATTAGATAGCTCATCTGTCAATCAGTACCACACTGGCTATACTACTGAGCCTCAGGTGGTTACTAGAAGAGTACAGGCTTAGTACATGGGAGCCCTCGATTCAACTGTCAGCCCTTGCTAGACACAAAATGGGAAAGGAGCATGAGAGAAATCCCTTCTTGGCACAGAGGTTCAAAGCTATGATTCAGATACATTAGAATTCACAGCTAAAGCTAGGAAGATAGTTAAGTCAGTACATCCCTTGTCCTGCACACATGAGGGCCCGAGTTCAGTCCCTAGAACCTATCTCAACCCACACATATAAATTAAGGAAACAAACAAACAAAAAGATGGTATGGTCTCATGCTTGTAATCTTAGCATCAGATGAGGTAGAGACTATAGACTAGTCTAGTCTACTTGATGAGCTCCAGGCCTATGATTGACCTTCTCAGGTTTGAGAATGCCTGTGAAGAGACACTTGAGGCTGTCCTCTGGACTTCAGAAACATGCACATAGATTTTTCAAACACAAATGTACATGTGTACTCATACACACACACACA
>NW_022196894.1:72163090-72185496 GCF_008632895.1 Mastomys coucha | reverse complement strand
CACACACACACACTCAAAATGATTAGAAAATGTAAATAAAACCATTACTGTGACAAATTATGTGTGTAAAGTTAGAGAAGAAGGGAAGGGAGAAAGGGTCTTCTTACAGGTAGTCAATGTTTCTTGTTGGATACTAAGTATTTCAAATGTGAGGACAATCATCTAAAGTTCAATGCACTTGTTAAATACATAAAAACTTTATCAGCTTTTTCTCACTTAGTCAAATAGTTGCAATATTGTAATGTTCTCTTACTTCCTAGTTCATTTTCATTTTTTTTTAATTTCCAACCACAGTATAGTTTCAAAATCCAGCAATTGTTTCATTAAGAATGTCTGAATATGAAATTTAATTGTGCTTGCATCTTCTTTTTCATTATTCTAAAGATACCCACAGAGCTAAACATGGATCAAGACCATCTAAGATATACCAAAGAAAAATTCAGTTTCTGAAGAATCCAAGTGATACATAAATGATAAAACATATATTGCCAGTATGTATAAAGTACATACATTCAGTTTATATATTATTGATGGTATGATTTGGTTAGTATGGGTACATCCCATACAAGGAACATTTCAGTTAACTCTAAATTATGTAATGTTTGTCCAGAACTTCTTCTGGAACACTGTACATTTTTCTCAAACTATATTTTAGTTACCTATCACAAAATATTTAGTTATGTTAGTAGATCCATTGCTATATTTATTGTATACTCTTATATTTTAAATAGCATAGAGACATAGATGAAAACTAAAGTAGATCCAATCTAGAATTATTTGTTAAATGTGCTTGCATGTGTGTCTATCCAAAGAATTGAGCAAGATTACTTGACATTTGGATTTACATGTAGACATTTGCCTACTTATTTTCTAATTGTCAGGTTTTTGCCAAAGAACATGCATGGGAACCTTTAGGCTGTGTTTCTAGTCCAGTCTAGTCCAGTCTAGTCCAGTCTGTGGACATTTAAAACTATCTAAAGTTTAAGACATAGTTATTATGTATGAGTTCTCACCCTTATCTCTCCCCCTTCCTTTCTTTTCCTCTTTCTTTTTGTCTCTTTTTGTCTGTCTGTTTCTCTGTCTCTCTCCCTTTCCTGGTCTCCCATACATGTATGCTTACTAGCTGCTTTTCTCATTTATTTTGTAACCTCAAATATATCCATCATGGAATGAGATTTCTAATACTGCTGTAATACAATGTAGAAAAAAATCAAGAGGATTCCTAGAGAAGATCATAGAAATAGTAATAAAATATACGTTATTTACCTGAATACCTACCTATTTTGATTATATTGTTAACATTTACCAAGTTTGTAAACTTTTTGCAAAGGAATACAATTGGGGCATTGCGTTTGTTCTGCCAGACAAGGTCTGAATTTATTGACATTTTTCTCTCAAGAGAAAAAAATCGTGATGTTATAGAGATAGAGGAAAAAAAGGGAATGTTACAGAGATATACACTTAGACATTGCCATATTCCTGCGACAGATAGGCACACAAAAATACATGTGCTGATCCCCATGCATGCATAAGTGATACTCAGAAATTGCATATATGATAAGAGAGATAGGATTAATAGAGACATAAATATAGATAGAGAAATACAGAGATAGAGGCAGCCTAGGATGTTGTACTCTAATCAAAGTTACAAAGCATGATCTAAGTTTTCTAAGATTAAAGCACAATATTTGTCTTCCAAAATAGTGCTAAGCAGGACAGAGGAAATGTACCAAAAGGGAATAAATCAGCAGATGGCTTGTAAGAAAAATTCAATGATGCTTTCAAACACTATCCCCAATTCTGCCAATGGTTTGTAAAGTATTTTCAGGACATTTCATTAAAATGCCATGTGTGGATTTTAAAGCAAGTTTTGAAAAATCTAGTAGTTTTCTGTGTTCTGAATAAACAGACAGATGATTTAATAGTGTAAAATCAAGATTGTTTTAACATTATTATGCATTTAAACTTAAGAAGTTTTCAGAATGCTTTTCAGTTTTGCTATTTGAAGTTCCATAGCAAACCCACCTGGATAAGAACAATACCAACTCAAAGGGACGCAATTACATCCAAACTATGCCCACCTCTATCAGGTTTGTGTCCTGTTTCTGTCTCATAAGCTGTCATTTGATAATACTGCCTCACTTTTGCCCGGTGGATCCCTAATTATGCCAGCTAGCTTTCCCTAAGAAGGCAGAGTGCACAGAGAAGACATAAGAAAGTTACTGCTGCTCTCTGAACTCTTTGTGTTCTCCCTAGTGGGCTGGCTTCTCTCAAGGATGTGAGGCCCCTGCAAAAGGTTAAGCATATACCGTCCTGGGGTTGAAATGACAAATTTATGTCTGCTAGGAGTTAAAACTTTGTTGAATTTGCAAGATTTTGTGCAAGCCGCAGCATTTACAGGACAGGCAATATTCTTCCTTGAGTAAGAATTTATATTCTATGGCAAACACTGAGCAAAGGTTTGTTAGAAGAGCCTGCTCATTGAAAACTCTGTAAATATTGGCTGCTCAGGCATCAAATAAAGTACATTGCCTTTGCTGGAATTTTTACAATGGAGTGCTGGGAAGCCATGCTTTGTAGTGTAGGTACCCTCTAACTGGGGCTGTGATTGGAAAATTATGTATGGAATTTTATGTATGTATATATGTATGTATGTATATATGGTTGTATGTATATATACATATAAATATTTATTTGTACATAAACATATTTTATGTACAAATCCAGCTGAGCTTTTTAATTTATAAAAGGAAGTAATATATATGTATGTATATATATATATATATATGTGTGTGTTACACACACAGAGAGACATAAACTATATATATATTATATATATATATATATATATATAATGGTGGTACATATTTTCTGAAGTAAATTTATAAAAGTTATTTCTAATTGTATATAGTCATGAGCTTCAGAAGTTGCACAAATCAAATATAGTTGAATTAGTAAAAAAAATCAGAAATAGAAATAAACTTGATAGATTAGATGACAAACTCCATCACTAAGCCAAAAACAATTCAGGGTGTATGCCACATAAGAACAATCAGAAGTTCAATTATAAACTTGTAAAATTAAAATAAAACATCTTGTACCATTTTTAGGTCTTAGTTAAATGAGCATCTATATTTTTTAAATATGTACATTCAGTAATGAAATACGGAGCAGAATTGTACCTGGAATACATGGAATATACTGTGTAGTTGCTGACATGGGGCTCATAGAAGAAAAAAAAAGAAAGGAGATTATAAGAGATATAAAAATTTGGAGATTATGGCTGAAGAGTTGATTCTGGTTAAGAGCTTTTTCAGCTCTTGCAGAGGACTCATCAGATGGCTCATAACTGCCTATAACTCCATCTTCAGGGTATCCAATACAGTCTCTGACATTCAAGGACATATGCACACACACACACACACTCCAAAGAGGGAAAGAGAGAATGAGAGGGAGCCAGCCAGCCACACAGGCACACAGATAGACAGACACATGAATAATAAAATAAAATTTTAAAATAATTTGTATTATTAACTTCAGTTTTTGGGTTGTTTAATCTCTTGCCTCTGCGTAGCATATGTATGTTTTGTTTTGTTTTGTTTTGTTTTGTTTGAAACAGTGATGGATAAAAGTTAAAATTTAACACTTTTCCCAAAGAATATGCATGTAGAAATAGCAAACGCAAACACTAGGTCGACTCTTGTTATACTTCTCATATCTCCAGTCATTAATTAATTTTGTTAATTTTTACTGAATCGCTAGTGTGGCAACTGCTATGCTAGGTGATGGAAGAGAGTCAAAAGAAATAATCTTTAGGAGGTTAGAACAAGAGGAAAGATATAAAAGAATGAAAAACTCATTTCTAAATAGAGATGCAGAGACGATGGGGTCAAGTACATCAAAAAAGCTCGCTGGAATACAGTTGTAAATACAAGGGGAGAAATAGTTAACAATGAGTCAAAGCCCTGTGGGCTTTGGAGGCAAACAAAAGCTAGAGTGGAGACCAACTGTGATGCAATTCCAAGCACATGGTACAGGAAAAGTGTCCTAGAACCTAGCAAACTCGGCACAAACGGTATGCACTGGTTTCTTGTAAGGGAACTAGAGAACAGATTAGAGAGTGACAGATAATTATCCTTGGTCTATTTTAATATATGCCTGTCAGTGAGTGATGGAATAGTGAGTTAAATTGCATGCTAAATATTAGAGTCTCCTCCTACCTTTTCTGACACTGTTGACTGGGTAGGTGTTCTCAGTCACATACCCACAATGGGTACTTCATCACAGTGGTGGCCCCGAGGAACCTTATTCCCTCTTACTCATTCCCTTTACCAATTTCTGTCCTGAAATCTGACCAGGCACCATAGATTGCTGTTTCTATGATAGGAAGCTGCTGAAAAGAGACTTTCCCTATAGTTACATTTGAAGGTATAAGGAACGGCAGAGTTGGTCTTTGTAGTTTTGGGAAATTTGAACTTCCATGGACAAAGTTAAGTTTTCTGTGGGAAATGCATAAGGAGGAAGAGAATGGATGACAATTGAAAAGACCTGATAAATTTATCTGACAAGAGGAGTTGGAGCTTTAAATAATTCCAACGCAGCCCCAAGCAAGGATTTCAATCAAAGTTCTTTACTTGGAAAAGTAGTTTAGGTACCATGGACAGGGGAGTGAAGTGGGTAAAAAAGAAAGGAAATGTTATCTATCATTGTGCTTTTCTGAAATGATTAGAAAATACAAAGCTGAGACAAGTCCCACTCAGACATGCGAGAGCAGTGTTGAACAAGCTATCATGTCTTACAAGGATGTCAAACTATTCAGTCTTTTTAAAATGTTACACCAAGAAGCAATAACACTGCAGCTCTTCTACTTTTCTTCCAACAAATTGGAACTTACCCTCATTCCAGGAGAGTCCCTGTAGGCAAAGATGTTGAGTTATGGTGTGAACAGTGGCTGGACAGACTGAGCTATAAATAGGATGCCTCCCTTAACAGAGCAAGAGCTTCTCAGATTTGTTGCAATGTGGCTTTGTATCTTTCTCCATCTCTATCTAATCTAATGCTGAGCACCTGCAATTGAAAATATCAGTATTAGAATTTGAATTTTACCTGCTGAAGAGCTTAATGTTATATTCAAGAGAATTTATAAGAATTCATTATTAGATTGTGCTGGGCTAGAAATTTAAATATTGTCTAATTTTAGTCTATCCCAAGAGAAACAATCAAGGTACCTGTATCCTACTGGAACTAAAAATTATACTGTGTAGTCATTTCGACAAATTTAGTGTCACATGTAACATAAACATGTAGCTCGAATAACTTCTAAGTAGAGAGGTTAGATGACAGTTCTTCAGAAATCTAGGATGCTGGTGTGTGTCTGTGTGTGTGTGTGTGTGTGTGTGTGTTTCCTGAAATTTCCATAGCATACCTATGATAATATATAGCAGATATGAACAAGTCAAATGGAAGTGACAGATTTAAGAAAAGTGTTTCCTGTTTCTAAATTCAGAACTTATAAAAGTATTAATCAAAAGAAAACTAGATGTTTGAGAGAGAAACCCAGTCATTGTTGAGAATGTTTACATTCAAAACCAAGAGGACAGAAACATGGTTTCCAAGAGAAAGAACATGGCAAAATACAAGGTTAAAGCCCACAGAATAAGCCAGGCCATGGTGGCACATGCCTTTAATCCTAGCACTTGGGAGGCAGAGGCAGATGGATTTCTGAGTTTGAGGCTAGCCTGGTCTACAGAGTAAGTTCCAGGATAGCCAGGGCTACACAGAGAAACCCTGTCTAAAAAAAAGAAAAAAAAAAAGAAAGAAAAAAGAAAAAAAAACAACAGAATATGCTCAGAGTGATGCTGATATACTCTGAATGCTCATTGTGTTCTGTATGTCTGTGTTTACCTTATCTAATCTAGGGGATAAGGTGGCACATGGGAGGAGTACTAGTGTGCATTCCCCCAAAAGAAAGCAAAGGATCACATTTGAATCTGGCTACAATCCTCCTTTGCATCTTTTAACTAGGTGAGAAAAAAAAAAAACATAGCAAATTAAATTCAAGCCAATTCTTGTGTTAGTGATGAAGGTACACACCCAAGACATCTGATTCTGGGTTCAAACCTGCTATGTGATTCACAGCTCTTGGACTGTTCTTGTTCCATGAAATATAACTTCCTTTGAACCTATAGACTTTAATTTCAGAATCTAAATTGAATGTAATAAGTGTGGTATATTTAAAGAGGTGCGAGGCAGAGAGTGGGAAAGGAGAAGGGGAGAGAAAGGAGGATAGAAATGGAGCTCAAGAGTGAGAGGGAAAGTAAGAGAGAGAGTGGAGAGGGAGGGAAGGAAGGATGGAGGTAGGGAGGAAGGGAGGGAGGGAGGGAGAACAAGCAACAGCAAGAGAGAGAGAGTGAGAGTGAGAGAGAGAGAGAGAGAGAGAGAGACTTTGGCAGTATCTATTTTAAACTTGTTTTTCAAGATAATCAGACAGATTTTTAAGAGGTATACTAAGATAGATTATATTTATGTATAGTTCAAGTACATTACCAAAATCATGTTTCAAAATGAAGTTTTTACAGTGTAATAATGGACATTAACTTTAATGTCCATTAAAGTTAGTATAAAAGTGTAAAAAAGTCTAAAACTTGTCCAAATTATTCAAAGGAGTATATTATAAAACTTCACATATGAGATTCATTTGAAATAAAAAAAAACATGAACAAATGCAACTTTAAAAAAATGAGGACAGAAAAGATTAATCTCATCAGTAGATACTCTTGATTGGCTCCAAGGGAAGTCAGCTATCAAAGTACCGTATTTAAAAAAACATGTTTAGAAATAAAAGGGTTTTTAATGTATGTTTTCCAATAGAGCCATTTTTGCCCAGAAAAATCTCATTGCACCCAAATATATGGTAGCACACTTGAGCTACATTGGCTTTTAACTTGAATACATACACTGAGTGTGGTGAAAGAACTCTGAAGAAAACTGAGTTCTATTTTGGCTGGTACTGAATTTTACCCAAAGGATTGTTCCACTGCACTCACAACTTCACAAACAACAGCATAGATCAGACCAGAATGAGTGCCAAGAGTGACCCAAGAACAGCCAGCACCTGTTTAGTCCTGCTGCCTCAAAATTTGTGGAGTACACCCAGATTGTTTTCTTGAAAGATTTTCCCTTTTTATAATGTTCTCCATTTAATTATAATTTCTATAATTTTCTATAAATTGAGTCTACATAGTTAGCCTCTCTGTAGCACTTATACAATTCCATATTAAGAAATATTCCAAACATGTCTAAAGAGAGGCACTTGGAATTGTTGGAACCAACTACACATTTCTTATAGCTGAAATTTCTTTGGTATTGGTTCTAACTAGGTTTCACATGTAGTAATGCACTTTTTTCTCATGAAAACTCAAGGAAGTTAAACTTAGTTACCTGCAGTTTGCACATGAAACTTGCCTTTATACTAGCTAAGGCACCTAAGGTCAAATGCTTTGTAGTCTCTATTATCAATAATGAGATGAAATGCTGAATTCGATATCTTGCCCCTTGTTATGACACAGATCTCTGAGCAACCAGCTAATGTGATAAAGTAGGCTCCTTGCTAACAATATATCCTTTCAAATGAAATTTATATGTATTAAAGAAAAATGAAAATATATTTTCATTGTGGCTCATCTTTAAATAATGTTACTCATAAAAAGTAGATTATCTTGATTTTTGTTCTCGTGTAATAGAAGTAACACAAAAATTGACTAAATACCATCTCATGTTAGTAAAAGTAAATTGTCCTCACCAGTTCCTATCTTTATAACTATGTGTAAATTCTGTACATGATATGCTAGATCTTGGATTCTAAGTTGTATGTCTAAGTCAATATATCCATCAATTAGATTTGTGTTTTCTTTCTTTTCTTTCATCATATCACTCTGCAAACCTTTCCACTGTAGACCATAAGACATCTTCCTTCCCATTGATATCAAGATTTCTAATAAGAAATACACACTACTTTCAGTCCTGGAATAAGATACACTGTATTCATGAATCTAAGACTAACTCCAATGGTCTAATGAAGGGAAACATTTCTTCTAGTAAGAACTGTTATCTAGACTTGATTTATCTGATTTGTCAGGTTTTCTAAAATTGACGAGAGCTCACAGTTAGTTGACAACTCTCTAGTTGTAACCTTTGTAGCTTAAATCATACAGACATTGAAAATCTGTGCTGTTTGTTTTCTCTGGAATAGAGATTAATTGTTGTACATAATGCTATGTTATGATTCTCAAATTTTACTTCTGGATGAGTGAAACTAAATTAGATAACAGTGCTCAGAGTACTCACACTGAAGAGAATTATTAAATGCTTGTTCAGCGTCATTAGGCTGCTCATAAAGCAATTGCCAATAAACATTTTAGAAAAGATGAATTTATTACATGTATACTTTTGATAGTCACAACCTGGTAACTATCCTACCTGCTCACACAGGCTTCAAGTACAGAGATGGAAAAATGTTTTTGACCATAGAATAACAGAGCAATAAACAGCTTTCCACTACATTAAGTATAAAGGTGAATTTGAAGAGTCTGGTAATTGGAAAAGTCATTTGCTGTAATAATCTTCACCATCATGAATACTGTGTCTATTGGAATTCCAGGTAATGGAAACACAGATACATCAACACCTTTAGAGAAAGAATTAGACTCCTTTATTCTCCTGAAAGGTGTGAGCTTTGTTCTTTACTGGTAGAGGTGTGGGCAATGAAAAAGAAAGAAATTTTTCATGTAAAATAATGTTGAAAATATCAACAATAAGAAATCTCAAAATATTTCATAAAATGTACTCTTTTTATATCATTATGTATAAATGAACTTTAATATTAATTTTTATTAGTTTCTAGTAACAAAATGTTACATCCACTTTTTTCAGTTAGCTTGTTTTTCTTCTTAGCATCTCATCTGAATTTCTTAGAGTGTAAGAATTTTAATCTGTCAGAAAATATAAAAAGTGTCAGCAAATGATTCTACTATAAAACAATTTAATATCAAATTTTACTAAAACTCAATCATAGTATTGATCAGAAATATCAATTGAGTCATTCCACTCACAAAAAGTTACAAATACCATGAAATATCAAAGTTACATCACACTAAAATATTGATACTAGGACTATATCTATATTATCAATAGGTTTTTAAAAAGCAGATATTCAATTGCATATTTCTATTTGAAAAAGTCTTAAGGAGATATAAAAAAGCATTTTGGAATATATGTAGGGCATATTTTCCATAGAGATAAGTTTTAAAAACTCTAAAATATCTTAAATAATATCCACAGAGCCTACATAATGCTACGAATGTAGTCAACCACAAAATGTGAATGGCTCAAGATCACAAAGGTTAATTTAGCACAAAGTAAAATTTTCAGTGTCCACAAATATCTTAACTAGGAGATAGCTCTTCATATTGCTGCACAGGGTCACAGGCTAATTTAATGGGTCATGTAAAAAGTTGGAATACCTGGGAAATAAAAGAAAGCTTTACAATGTTTCATCCTGAAAATAGCATGTCAACTCTGGATTTCCATTTTGATCTGTCTTGTGGTTTGGTCAGCTGACTGCTCTTACTGTAGAGGTGATAAGCAAGAGGTAATCATAGTACTTATAAAAGATAAAAAAAGAATTATTGGTAGACTTTCATGTGATCTGCTTCCCTGTAAACAACAGCATGATCAATTCTGGTATCTGTAGTGGGTTAAAGAGAAACATAGCACACTCTAAATATGATTCTGTTTTTAAAAAAATTAAAAATACTGGGTGTTGTGTATATTTCTTTTAATCCAAATGGACCATCACAGGATTATTTATTATATAATCATAAATAATCAATGTGACATGAAGACATTGATTGGCCCCTTACAACAAATCTTATGATAGTTATTCAATCATTAATTTCTAAAAATTATTCCAAATCTACTACAGAGGATTTCATAACAGCAGAGCATTCTATAAATACATAGGCTAAGATTCTGTCTTTTTCATCAGTTCACATTTTATATTTGGTATAACCAACTTCTTTTTCTCTACCATCAGCTCCTACAAAGAGGATATCAATGAGATTTCTAGTGATATAAGAGTTTTGATATCCCTTCAAAGACATAGACTCCAACATACTACATCCTATAAATCAATAAATCATGATGAGACCATACATATTTGAACATTTGAAATCATTAGATTCAATATTGAATTTGAAATCATTAGACTCAATATTGACTTTTCAAAAGTCAAAATAATGGTGACAAAGAAGACAAAAGCAGGTACAAATGAATGTATTCTTTCCTCCGGGTAATATGTTTTGAAAATGACTGGAGGAGACTGGAATGGTTCGAAGTTGCAGAGGCTTGTCAACTGCAGCAAGGTGGACTGGCTTATTAATTGCTTTTGTTGCTATGGCAAAGCACCATGACCAATACAACTTATTAAATTTGGAGTCCATTTTGACTCATATTTCCAAAGGAAAAATCCATAATGCCATAGGAAGCCACAATAACATGTAGCCAAAGCAGAATACTGTGAGATCATATCTTTAAACACATAAATACAATGGAAAGAATGAATCAGAAGTTGAATAAGGCTATTAGCTTTCAAAGCCTACTACCAGGGCTATACTTCATCCTTCAAGGCCCCACTTACTATGGGTTCCACAACTTCCCCAAATAGAACCATCACCAGGGGATCAACCTTTGAAGTCTCTGAGCCCACAGATATTACTCATCCAATTCACCATATCCCCTGTTCAGTAAGGAAGAGAAGTACTTAAAGTTTCCTTTGAATTAATTTTTTTAAATTATATATCTGTCCTGTCAGATTTATAAAGAAAGCTATACATCAACATTATTATAAACATATTTTTTTAATTTGGAAATTTTTGATAACAAATTGGACATTAAAGCATTACAAAGATAAATTAAAATTGGCAAACACAGACTTCTTAATGATTTGCCTTAGGGTTCTTGTCCCTTTGGAAGAACACATTGTTGTTACTCCTTTAAATTGAAGAAATCATTATATAATATTACTATCTTCTTTTCAAAACATATACTCTACTACTGTCTTGGAAATGGATCTTTTATTTGCCTGATATAATTGTCATCTTAGCAGCTTACTGCTGAATAAGCTCTCCCTGTCTAGTTCTTGCTGAACTCTGGCTGGATGCTTCAACTTAGCTGTTTTGGCTCAAACTTCTCTCCAAATCTGACTGAATCAATCTGGCTTCTCTCAGCTTCTGAATGGATTGTTTTGCTTGGCCTCAAACTATCTTGGGTAATTTTTTTCTAAGCTTCTGGCTCCTTCTTATTCTCTGGCTTTAACTGCTTCTGCTGATGCTGAACTAAACGAACTCACTAAAAATGCCACTCCATTGCACTGCACTCACTGCACTGAAATGAACTCCTCTGAACTGAATTCTACTGACCTACACTGCGTTGCCTGCACTCAGATGAACTGCCATCTCCATCCTGTCTGTTCTCATGAGGGTTTGTGTATAGTACTTTGATTCTTTTTGTCAAATCTTTCTCTGATTAGTCATTTTGTCTGCCCCTCAACTAGATGTCATTTTCAAACATTGTTCCTTCCTTCTACAAACTAACCTTAACCTCATCATTTGGGATTAAAGGTGTGTACTAAGGGTGTGTCTATATTGCAGCCGAAGGGATCTGAGCTCCTCTACATATTCTGTTGGTAAGATGACCTTTAACGGAAACCTACTCTATGCAATATGAATCTTTGAATTAACCAAAGGAGGGAACTCCTATAATTATTATTTTACAACATAAACTTTTATAAGCCTAGTTTGGTAGTCAATATTCAAAGAGGTACTCAGTAGAAAATAACTCTTCAATTAAAGCTTGATTGCTAAAAAGAATGAATACATTAATGCCAGGCAGTGGTGGTAAATGCCTCTAATCCCAGCACTTGGGAGGTAGAGGCAGGCAGATTCCTGAGTTCAAGGCCAGCCTGGTCTACAGAGTGAGTTTCAGGACAGCCAGGGCTATATAGAGAAAGACTCTCTCGAGAAAAAGAAAAAAAAAAAAAGAATGGATACATTAATATATCAGTATGTAACTTGATGATACTGTGTAGCAAGTAAGCCAAAGAGACCATCTGTAAATTTGGAGAGCCTGTTGGTGCTTGTTTATATACTTATAGCACCTAGATATAAAAACATTTTCTTACATTTTATGCATAGATGCAATGGTTCTTTGAAAATCTTAAAGATGCAAAGGAAGAAATGCCTTTCATTGGATGTGGTTAAGTTTTATGTATTAATCTAACCCAGGCATCAACTCAAGAAACATGTTTATTATTTAATCAGAATCACATTCTAGAAATCCATATCTCTCAATCTCATTGTTAAGTGCTAAGGAGATCCAAAATTATAATAGAGACAAAACAAATAAGAAATTCCAATTTCAGAGTGTAATGCATGATAGACGGTTTAGAGTTATTTGATCAACTCTTGCTTAAAGAACTGGAGTAGAACTTACTAATAGAAGACAGAAAGCACTGTAGTTTGGGTGGACATGATGGTGGTCAGAATATATGAGCACTTAGTCACCTGGGGAACATTGCTACTCCCCAAGTTCTGTGTGAGGCAATGATGGATAGATGCCAGGGGAGTTATGGAAATTACTGCTAGAGGTAAGATGAACTGGGATATTAGTTTTAGCCTCTACCAACTGCTTGATATGAGAAACTTTAGCTGTACATATTAATATCTTCACCAAGACAGAGATCCTGTGCTCCTTGTGAGAGTTTAATTAAATAAAATCATGGGGAATGTAATACAATACAGTGACTGGTATACTCCAAGAACAGGTAACATTTTGAAGAAGCCACTGCACATTGTGATGAGAACTTGTCAAAAACTTAAGTATACACACAAAATAATGTATCTATGCAGAGGTTTTATGTTCTTTAGAAATAAATATGGGAAATATCAATAATTATGACTTTTTAACAATCTACATAACAGAATAAACAAGTTTAGCATTGTAGAAAATCTCTGGATGTAACTTTATTTTCAAACCACAACTTGAAAAAATAAAAATGTCTAAGAATCTACTTACCATTTGTTTTGGACAAAATGTCTTGAACAAATATCTCACTAGCATGTAAAATACAGATAATTACTACAAAAGGAGAAAGCAAGGGTTAGGTTAGTTCAGTTGTGCAGCTTAGTCTCATCATACATGTTTGAGACACTGAACATAACTCCCCAACATCACTACATATAAATTAAGGATATAATAATAAATACAAGAAGAAACGATTTTGGATGAATTGTCCAATATGAAGAAAAGTTTTGTATACAGAAGGACTTATTGTAGTCTTTAAGAATGTAATAATGTAGGCAAAACTTTGCAAACATACTTCTATATTGACTGCTTTTATTATCAGAGAGATCAAGGTATCAAAATTGCCCAGAATTTTGGAACATATTAGAAACTTTGGTTTACTTAGCTTTGTCACTCTTCCTATTGACAATTGAATTGATCTGGTTCAGAGTTAGTTTCCTTACATAGTTCATTTTACTCAATGGCTGTACACCATTGACCAACACAAACAGTAGCCACTAAAGAAAAAAAGAATGTTCAATTAACTTGTTGTTTTGCTACTGAGTATTTTTCATTTGCTATTAGAATTGTCTTTTCTATTAAACCTATGCTTTGCTGGCTTAATTTTTAAGCTATTTATAAAGAAAAGAAATAATGAAACTAAGATATTCATTTAGATGGTGATCCTAATTTTTAAAAATCATGAATTACTAACCAGTTTGTAAATTAAAAATTAATTAATTATATATACATATATATATATGTATATATATATATATATATATATATATAATCTATTTATTTAGCCATTGCAAAATTTAGAAGTTAGACAAGGTTTGTTATCTTTTCTCTACAGTAATCCCAGCAAATATTATGCATTAGTATAATCCTATAAGGAGATTTAAGATGTATTCGCTTTTATTGACTACTTTTCCTTTCCATTCCTTTCATTAAAAAAGTCAATAAGTAAAGGAAAGAAAAGTACATAGCAAGCACACAGGAGAATGACCTAATTCTAATATGCAAGTGTCCACATTGACTCATAAGTTCATTAAAGAAGCAATTTTTGGATTTATTTGCCTGTCTGCTGCATCTCTCTGTGATGCACATTATTCCTATGCTATTTTGGATTGATTGCTGACAGTGGTGTCATTCATTATGCATGTAAGGAATGAAGTCTGAGGAATAGGATTTTTCAGTTTGACTCCATGAATATACAAGAAGGTTAGAAATTCTTTGTGCCGACAATCAGACAATAAATGTCTCATTACCATGTTTAAACCACAAACAAGTTAAAAAATTGTATTACATTGATAGTTATCAACAATTCCTTTTGAAATTTAGTTATGTAAAAATATATTCAAGAGTGAATGAGCTCTTGCTGATAACCACAGGAACTCCAGTATTGTCAAAACTAATGTAAGGATTATTGTAGTAATATTCTGCCTAGGTATAAACATTGCAAATGCAAAGAAGATAAAAATCCAGTACTAAATGTCACAAGTACCAAATAGCACTTTGCCATTAAATTTTATACAAAAGGTAAGAACTGTGATATGATTCACGCATACTCTACAGTCTTTAAAAACAATCTCAAGGAGCCAAAATTAAGTAATTCCATTTATGATTAATAACTGGGTGATAGCCTATAGAAACTGTTGGGAACCACAAGAATTGACCTATTTCACAAAATTATTTTAAAAGGTTCTGAATTAACTACACTTTGTTCGTTATACATATAGCTTTCTCTTCTAGAAATAAAAGAATAGTAATCTATCCAGAGAAACAGACAAAAACATGTTCCACCAAATTATATTTTATCTTATATAAAAATATATAAATATAAGATTAATAATAAAAGTGATGTAAAGTCTATGAGGATATCTTTAGTCTCTTATTAATACAAGAATAAATATGTAAACTTTTTACCTTTCTGTTGAATTTAAGTTTAGTATTTTTTGAGGGATCTATTGAGAAACATAAGGTAACTAACAAGTAATAAAAAATGCTAAAATCTAGTGATTAACATCTGTGTAACAGGATAGAATATGCAGGCATTGTACCTTGATGCAGTGTTATCTTGATACTATGTATTATTTATTTATGTTAGAAATATACCCCTTGAAAAAACATGTGAAACTAAGAATCACAAGACATTAATATGTAGGTAGCTTAATAATTTAAGACTAAGTATAAAAGTTAAATAAATGTGCAGAAAATGTTTATAGCTTTGATATAAAACTAAATTTAAGTACATAACACATTTTTATCATATTTACCAAAATCCATGCCTTCCCCTGGTCCTTTTCATCACTTCCCCTCTGACTAGTTGACCTCCTCCTCTTAGTATCCCTTCTGTTTTCTTGTCTTTACATGTCAAATAGTTTCCTGGTTTTGTTTCCAGTTGCTGTCATAAAATACATGACTAAATCAACATTAAGAGAGAAATGGTTTACTAGGCTACAATTCCAGGTTACAGTTCATCATTGCTCAGAAATCTGAGCAGGAGGAACTTAAAGGAGTTACAAACATCTACTCAAGAGCAGAGAGAACATGAAGTGTTGATGTCACACACAATCAGCACTGTCTCTACACATGAACAGTACAGGATCACCTGCCGAAGGAATAATGCCACCCAATATGAACATATTAAAAGGTTCTATCCTTTTTCATAGTTAACACAACACTTCACAGAGTTGACTGTAGGATAACTTGATTTAGGCAAACCCTTAATGAAACTTTCTTTCCAGATGTTCTATATAGTGGCAAGCTGTCCAGTAAATCCAACAATCTTATCTATTGACAAAGTAATCCTACAAGTAAGTCAAACTATGATATTTTTCTTTCTCTAGCTGGCTTACTTACATTTATTTTACAGCAAATGGCATAAAAACATTTTGGCTAAGTGTGTATATTTGTGTGTGTGTGTGTGTACATTCTCTGTATTTTTTTTTCAGGTGCTAACAATCACCTACACTGATTCTAAAACTGAGTCATTGTGAATCATTTTTCAATAGTCATGGTTGTACAAGGATCACTAATGGACATTTAATGTGTGAAATAGGTTTTAAAAATGTAATTATTCATAATTTTCAGACAGTACTCAAATGTAGTATTAATATTATTTGGGGAAAAGGTAGACTGAGATAAAGGAGAAAATGTAAAAAATATAAATTGACAATTATCAAAATCATGTCTTTATTTTTGAAAATATTTTATTTCCTTATGCTGTCTGGTGTGTTTGTGCTATCTCCTGTTGGTTAGGAGCTTGCTGTTTAAAACTAACAACAAAGACAATAAGAGAAAAATTTAAAAAGTCAGATTCAATCCCTTCAGATTTTTCACTTCTTTATCTAATCCTTGTCCCTTCTGAAAGCCTTATGAACAGCAACTTCAAACATATCTAGGCTCCTGAGTGAATATACACACACTATTCCTTCCTGTGACTCTAGGCTGTGACCCAAATAATTCTTTTTGCTTTGTATAGATGTAGCCTTTTGGAATTTCTGAAAGTGACATTTTTAAGGCTATTGGAGGAAATCAGTACTGGACAGATAAGTATAATGCAAAAGTGAAATAATAAATATCTTCAAAGTATCAAACTTCCATTCAACTATGTTGTATTATGCATTCAAGTGAATAGTCTCTCTTTTCAGCTTACTAAGCTTGGTTCTTTACTTTTCATTCCTAATTTGAATTTCCAAATTCTAGAGAAAGTACATTTGACCTAGTTTTATATACTGAACTCTATTTAAAGACACAAAGTTTTGAAGATACTTGGAAATGAACAGATTATTAAAATAAATCTAATATTCATAAAATAGGGTTGATTCAGTGTTATGAGAAATATAGTAAGATTTTTTAAAATGTTATCCTAAAAGCTAATAAATTTATTTTATGATACAGTCATTGACTTCAAAATAGTTTACTTCAAGTATAGTAAATAGATATGAAAGGAAAATATCAAAGTATATCACAAGTTGGAAGGTAAATACTTATCCTTTTTTACATTAATTTTGTTCAAAAATACATTTAATTATGTATATATTTATTATATAATTAAACTAAAGCATGATATAAATTCAACGTATTGACATTAGTTCCAGACAAACCTTCAAAGCCATTTGTTATGTTTCATTCTAAAGAAACATCTTGCTCTTTATTCTATCAGTTTTGATGTTCTATTTAGGTTTTGCTTTTTAGGCCTGTTTTCCCTTTCAATAAAGTTTGTATAATAGCATTCAAGCGAATTGGAGAGTTCAAATTCTCCTTTTATTTTTGCCTAAGCACCTGCAGATACAATCTGGCCATCTCCCATTTACAGCACATATGACTGGATTTATGATGGCAGAGACAGCTGCTTAAGGTTTATTATGGGAATTAAATGGCTCCTTTTATATATTACATCAAGATAGGAGGTCAGTGAAATCAGCTGATACCCAAGAGTCCAATCAGGGCAAGTATCATACAATCAGAACATGATACTGTTCACTGCTGTCACTCAGGTCTATCCTTTTAGGGTAATTTACATCTTATATAAGAACATACCCTGACTTCCTTAAAACACAAATTACAGTTTTAATCTTTATATATGGGTATCATAAGACATCCTCAACAATGGGGTATGGAGGTAGCACAGACAATAAAGGTTTGCCTTATAAGCAAGAGGACCTGAGTTAGATCCCCATGACACTTTTAAAATGTGTGGTAAAGTGTTCTTGTAATATCTCCTCTGGAGAAACAGAGCTTGCCACAGATTACTTAGACAAACTAGTTCCTCAACCTCAATGACAGGGAAAGTTCCAGGCCAGAGAGCAATTGTATACTTAAAAAAAAAAAAAAGTTGGAGCTGGGGATAGTTCTCAGTGGTCAGATCATAAGCATATTAGTTGACATCTTCCACATAAAAATCCTGGTATGGTTGCATGTTCATATAATCCCGTGATTGGACAGAAGAGTCTGGCTCATTCTTAGATCTATTAGCTAGTTAATCAATCTGAGTGAAATAGCTAGCTTCTGGTTCAATGAGAGATGGAGAACATCATGCTTTGGTTCTGTATGTTTGTATACAGGCATGAAAACACACTTTCATGTGTCTACACTACACACACACACACACACACACACACACACACACACACACAAAGGTTGCCCTCTGGCCTCCACATTCATCTGCACAAACATATAACTATACTTGTACATATACAAACATACACACACAGAAAGACAGACAGACAGACAGAGACAGAGACAGAAAAGGAGACAGAGAGAGAGGCAGACAGAGACAGAAGACAGAAAGACAGAGAGAGAAAGAGAAAGAAAGGGAGTACTGGGAGCATTACTCACACAGAATTTCCAAGAAGGCAAAAACACTTTCCAAAACAATCTCTAATACTGTCCTATGGCTAATCCTGGGCTTGTGATTTAAAGACATTCTCCCTGAGTTCCAATATCCATTTTAGTGTCCTTGAATTCCTCCTAGGCTGCTGGACATCCATGATCAAATCTTTTATTTCAATGGAAGTCATAAATCAATTTCTTTTTCTACATTAGGCTATTGTTGTCAACCTTGCTTTCTTTTTTTATTAGATATTTTCTTTATTTACATTTCAAATGTTCTTGCCTTGCCTGGTTTCCCCTCTGAAATACCCCCTATTCCCTGCCCCCTCCCCCTGCTCACGAACCCACCCTCTCCAGGTTCCTGGCCCTGGCATTCCCCTACCCTGGGACATAGAGCTTTCACAAGACCAAGGGCCTCTTCCCCTATAGATGACTAACTAGGCCATCCTCTGCTACCTATGCAGCTGGAACAATGAATCCCACTATGTGTGCTCTTTGGTTGATGGTTTAGTGGCTGGGAGATCTGAGGGTACTGGATAGCTCATTTTATTGTTCCTCCTATGGACCTGAAAACCCCTTCAGTTCCTTGGGTACTTTCTCTAGCTCCTTCATTGGGGACCCAGTGCTCAAACCAATGGATGGCTGTGAGCCTCTACTTCTGTATTAGTCAGGCACTGGCAAAGCCTCTCAGGAGACAGCTCTATTAGGCTCCTGTCAGCAAGCACTTGTTGGAATCCACAATAGTGTCTGGGTTTGGTGATTGTATATGGGATGAATCCCCAGGTGGGGCAGTCTCTGGATTGTCCTTCCTTCAGTCTCTGCTCCATACTTTGTCCCTGCAACTCCTTCCCTGGGTATTTAGTTCCCCCTTCTAAGAAGGATCAAAGTATCCACACTTTGGTCATCCTTCTTCTAAACTTTCATGTGGTTTGTGGATTGTATCTTGGGTATTCTGAGTTTCTGGGCTAATATCCACTTATCAGTGAGTGCATACCATGTATGTTCTTTTGTGATTGGGTTACCTCACTCAGGATGATATCCTCCAGATCCATCATCCATTTGCCTAAGAATTTCATACATTCATTGTTTTTAAAAGCTGAGTAGTACTCCATTGTGTAAATATACCACATTTTCTGTTTCCATTCCTCTGTTAAGGGACATCTGAGTTGTTGCCAGCTTTTGGCTCTTATAAATAAGGCTGCTATGAACATAGTGAAGCATGTGTCCTTATTGCATGTTGGAGCATCTTCTGGGTTTATACCCAGGAGTGGTATAGCTGGGTCCTCAGGTAGTACTAGGTCCAATTTTCTGAGGAATAGTCAAATAAATTTCCAGAAGGTTTGTACCAGCTTGCAATCCCACCCGTAATGAAAGAGGTTATTCACAGACTTGGAAAGAGTAATTTGCAAATTCATCTGGAATAATGAAAAACCTAGGATAGTGAAAACTGTTCTCAACAATCAAATAACTTCTGGTGGAATCACCATCCCTGACCCCAAGCTGTACAACAGAGCAATTGTGATAAAAACTGCATGGTATTGGTATAGTAACAAGCTGGTAGATCAATGGAACAGAATTGAAGACCAAGAAATGAACCCACACACCTATGGTCACTTTATCTTTGACAAAGGAGCTAAAACCATACAATGGAAAAAAGACAGCATTTTCAACAAATGGTGCTGGCTCAATTGGTAGTTATCATGTAGAAGAATGCAAATCGATCCATTCTTATATCCTTGTACAAAGCTCAAGTCCAAGTGGATCAGTGTTCTCCACATCAAACCAGATACACTGAAACTAATAAAAAAGAAAGTGGGGGAAAACCTCGAGCACATGGGCACAGGGGAAATTTCCTGAAGAGAACACCAATAGCTCATGCTCTAAGATCAAGAACTGACTAGTGGGATCTCATAAAGTTGCAAAACTTCTGTAAGGCAAAGGACACTGTCAACGTTGCTTTCTTATCCTTTATTCCTGGTCACAAAAGCTCCAGAATTACTATGTTGTATAGCCTAAGTTGGGTGCATGTCTCTGTAATACATTGTGATGCAATAGATTACTAAGGTTGTGAGTGTCCATCACTTTCCTCACCATTGTAACTCTTTTTCCTATCTTAACCTCCAGCAGCATGAGAAATACCAAATAGCAGTTAGTAGTTGCAGTTTTCTAACTAATAAAAAAAAAAAAAAAACTTTCTATGTGCCTAGTTGCAGTATCCACTCAGTAAGAGCCTTCCCAACTTGATCTAGTTAGGAGAATAAGCTGATTCACTTGTTAACACTTAAGCAAAGAAGTGAACAGAAGCTCAGATGAGGTAAAGAGATAGTCAGAGGAGAAGAGATGGGAGTTAAGTAGATAATCATATAATCAAAAAGGGGCTATGCTCATATTTTAAATGCAATTCACAATCTGGGACATCTCACAGATAATGGATTGTGAATGTATGCCCTATTTATTAATCAGTCTTCCATCCAGCTTTCTGATGCTAATAATACTGTGACTAAAGAGCAATGAGTGGAGTCTAAGGAGCATTAGTGCCAATACCTCTTCACTGAAAGTGTTTAACTAAATGAAAAATATTTCCAGTTCTTTTGGCTTTGGCATTTTAAAAGGAAAGAACAAAAACAGCTGAAGGGTTATGGCACAGTGGCATATCCACAGGATTTGACCTTTTTGTTTCTTGCAACCCTACTCTATAGATCCACTGTCTCTATAGGAACCTTTCCCAGTACCACTGGAAAAGGCATGAGTTGTTTCTGTCTACATTTCCAAGGCTCAACTCTCCATTAGGCTAATGTCAAAAGGAGAATTAGCCTTAAGACCCTTCGCCCTTTCAGTGGTATAAATGAGATCATTTGAAAGACAGAAAACAAAGGAAAATTTACTACCTAGTGATACACACACACACACACACACACACACACACAGACATACACACATAGACATACACACACACATGCACACACATGCACAAACATGGGGGGAGAGAGACAGAGAAAAAGAGACAGAGACAGAAGCAGAGGTAGAGACAGAGAGACAGAGAGTGATTATTTTTGTAATATAAAAATGGTATGGTTCAACTGGCAGTCTGCATGTAAAAGAATGCAAATTGATGCATTCTTACATCTTTGTACAAAGCTCAAGTCCAAATGGATCAAGGACCTCCATATAAAACCAGATACACTGAAACTAGTAGAAAAAAAGTGGGGAAGAGTCTTGAGCACATGGGCACAGGGGAAATTTTCCTGAACAGAACACCAATAGCTTGTGCTCTAAGATCAAGAATTGACACATTGAAACTCATAAAATTGCAAAACCTCTGTAAGGCAGAGGACACTATCAATAGGACAAACAGATTGGAAAAAGATCTTTATCAATCCTATATCTGATAGAGGGCTAATATCCAGTATATATGAAAAACTCAAGAAGTTAGACTCCAGATAACAAATAGCCCTATTAAAAATGGGGTATAGAATTAAACAAAGAATTCTCAATGGAGGAATACTGAATGGCTGAGAAGCAGCTAAGGAAATGTTCAACATCCTTAGTCACCAGGGAAATGCGAATCAAAACAAAACTTAAGATTCCACCTCACACCAGTCAAATGGCTAAGATCAGAAATTCAGGTGACAGCAGATGCCGGCAAGTTTGTGGAGAAAGAGGAACACTCCTTCATTGATGGTGGGATGACAACCTGTTCCAACCACTCTGGAAATCTGTTTGGTGGTTCCTCAGAAAATTGGACCTAGTGTTACCTGAGGACCCAGCTATACCACTCCTGGGCATATACCCAGAAGATGCTCCAACATGCAATAAGGACACATGCTTCACTATGTTCATAGCAGCCTTATTTTTAAGAGCCAAAAGCTGGCAACAACCCAGATGTCCCTTAACAGAGGAATGGAAACAGAAAATGTGGTATATTTACACAATGGAGTACTACTCAG
>NW_022196894.1:72157188-72162293 GCF_008632895.1 Mastomys coucha | reverse complement strand
TATTGTGGATTCCAACAAGTGCTTGCTGACAGGAGCCTAATAGAGCTGTCTCCTGAGAGGCTTTGCCAATGCCTGACTAATACAAAAGTAGAGGCTCACAGCCATCCATTGGATTGAGCACTGGATCCCCAATGAAGGAGCTAGAGAAAGGAACCAAGGAATTGAAGAGTTTGAAGTCCCTTAGGAGGAACAATATGAACTAACTATTACCCTCAGAGCTCCCAGGGACTGAACCACCAGCCAAAGAGTATACATGGTGTGGCTCATGGCTCCAGCTGCAAACTTAGCAGAGAATGGTCTAGTCAGTAATCAATGTGCAGAGATTCCCTTGGTTCTATGAAGTTTCTATGCCCCAGTACATGGGAATCCCAGGGCCAGGAAGTGGGAGAAGATGGGTTGGTGAGCAGGGGGAGGGGGAAGGGAACAGGGTTTGTTTTTAGAGGGGAAACTGGGAAAGGAGATATCATTTGAAATGTAAATAAAAAATAAATAATAATAAAATAAATTTAAAGATGATTTGCTATAAATATTATAGTCAATGTGGTTTGTATTTTAACCTTTTTTTGGTTATATGGATAATGATTTTTAAGGTCAAAACAATATAATGTTTCAAAGCAGAATTTACCTCATTCATAAATATTTTATTACAAATAGTTCTATTGATGTTCCTCATCATGAGGTTCATGTAAAACTACTTTTGGTGATGCTTCACTTCATGTTTGAAGCCTATGAGTGGTTTTTCACTTGTTCCATATCTGAATGAATTCAGATGTACATGTTATCTTGCCAATTATGAGTTCTATACAGTCAGTGTATTGGGACCATATGACACAGCTGATGTTTGCATCTATGAGGAACTTTTCCACTTATATATCTACTACTAAATTCAGGATAGTATACACTTATCAGGACAAAATAAAGTTCTCTATAATATTAATTCTTAGGAATATAATTTTTATTAATAAAACAGAGATATACTGATAGCATTTTAAAATATAAGAGTTACCTATGAGAAAATGTAATTACCTACTTATTCATATGAAATAAATAAAACCAAAATTCAATCTTATTTCATATATATATATATATATGATATATACACATATATATGATATATACATATCAACTTATGTTGATAAGTATATTATCAATAAATTATTGGTATCATAAACCTACATAGTAACTTTAATTTTATTTTAGCTACTTAATGATTTATTATAATCAATTATATCATTTGATAAATAAGTACTAATTATTTCTTGAAAAGACCCAAAGATTACAAAATAGTGTCAAGAGAAAGTTGAAGTGATTTATATATTCAAAATTTAACTCAGTATCTCTCTCAGATGTTTTTCCTCATCTGTTCAGACTTGTGTCAAACCATTAAAAGCACATACTTAAAATGTGGCAGAAATTGTTAGCGCTCACAATATATGTACCCCTTTATTCCCAGTCCTGCTTTGCTATAAGGTCAGAGCCATGTTACCAGAGCAGCCTGATAGACCATTAGTGTACATGTGCTATTTTGTGAGGAGACAAGCTAATGACTATTGTGCTCTTCATCCCTGCGTTCCCTGCCACAGTGACCCTGAAAGCCACATGTTCACCTAGTTAGTATCATTATTAGAAGAAAGGAAATCTGACGTATATCTGGGAATTTCTGTGAACTGAAAACTCTCATTTGTTGTAGTATTTTAACGAATACTAGATGAACAAGTTTTGAAAGGATTAAACCTGGTAACAAATGTTCAAAGAAGAGTTTATACAACCTGTGTTTGATGAGTCGGAGAACGTCTATGCCAATACATTTAAGAATCATTTCTTTAAAATCTTTATTCAAAGGTGTGTTTTCAAGCATGAGTTTAACACAGTGCTATATAATGAGCTCTGTCACAGATTTCGGCAGGAAAAATACCAATCCCTTACAAAATCTTGTCATATGCCAAGTTCTACACTAAAGCCATTATTAGAATAACTTCATACGGACCTTACAATGGTCCTGTGTTTCAGAAATTGCTGTTGTGCCTGTTGTAGACATTCAGAGTGGAGGCCTCAGAAGGCTTCCTCATCACACTGAGCTATTGTACTGCCTCTGCATTAAGCTTTGGATGGAGGAAGGCTATCCTTTTTCCATATCCTTACATTTGCTTAATTTCTTTCTCTTAACTCCAGAGCTTCATTCCCATTAGAATTTTTTTAATCTGATAACTTTTAGACACACTCTTCCTTATTGTAAACAAGGAACACACACACACACACACACACACACAAAACAAAAACAAAAAACAAAAAAACAAAAAACAGCAAACCCCAGCTTATATTTGCACAGCCACTTTTCTCTCCTTCATTTAAACCCATGGTCTAAAAACTCCAATATTCCCTCTTTTTTGTTCTTCCTACCATCTCCTGGGCTCCATCTTTGTAAATGTGCCTTTCATCCTCATTATTTATTCCACCACACTGTGTTCTTGTTGACAACAAAACCCATGTCACTTGCTCCTCAGAAACATTTGCCATGAGGGTCTTTCCCACTCTGAAAACTTCTTCTAGTCTCTGACAATCTATGTGTATGTTTTCACTAGCACGCTTCTCCTTTCAGTATCTGTGGGTTAACTTGCCATGTTTATCCACTTAGTGGTAGACCTTTAGCATGTTTTAGTAACTTTCAACATCTATTTAAATAATTGTTCACATCTGCAGTTTCCTTTGACAACACACGTGTTTCTCATTAGCAATGTTCCATCCTTTTCTTTTTTTCATTTTTTTCATCCTTTTCAACATTTGAATTCTCCCATGATAAGTATTCATGCCTAAAAAGATTCTCTGAACTATGATGCCCAAAATCCACTCTTAGTATCTTCCCATAGAAATAAACATTATTCTATTTGTTTTCTTGTTTGTTTGTTTCTGTTTGTTTTTTGTTTTGCTTTGCTTGGTTTGGTTTGGTTTTGTGTTATTTAGTTTTGGGCATATGAATGGTGTACCTGCATGCAAATAAGTTGAATGTGTATATACTGTGTCTAGAGATGCCAGAGAGGCATTGGATCTAAGGGTGTAGGATCCCTTAGAACTTGAATTTCAGGTGGGTGTGAGATGCTATGTTGCTGGTAAGCACACCCACATCACCTGGAAGAGCACAGGAAATTTTCATTACCACTTTTCCTTCTCATATTTGACTTTATCCTATTTGTGTATCTTAAACCCAGCTTTCTTTCTGATTTCTTTGTTAGTGAATTAACCGAAGTTCACTTAATTACCTCCCTCCTTCAGACTTAAATCACTATCATTTGTGTTTTACCACAAAGTGTTTCTTTTGAATTGCATGCTCTAGGTTTCCATCTCTATAAAAGAAGATCATCACAACCATGAAGATTCTGATAGTGATAGCTAGTTTTTCTTGACATTTTTTGTTTGTTTGTTTTTTGTTTGTTTTGTTTTGTTTTGTTTTTGTTTTTTTCGAGACAGGGCTTCTCTGTATAGCTCTGGCTGTCCTGGAACTCACTCTGTAGACTAAGCTGGCCTCGAACTCATAAATCCATCTGCCTCTGCCTCCCAAGTGCTGGAATTAAAGGAGCGTGCCACCACCGCCTGGCTTTTTCCTTGACATTTTTAGTGTTTAACAGCTACTAAGTGATAAACATTTTTTTCCCAACAGTGCACTATTACCTTTTTGCTTCAGATATCCTCTATTTATTTCAGTTATACATATTCAATGCAAAATGAGTTTGTTAAGATGCAATGATATCACACTATCTACTAGGTCCATTTCAATGAATTTCAAATACTACGATAATATGGTTTGACATTAGGAAATCAAGCCCAGTGACCTTTCACTCTATTCCTATCTATATTGACTTCCATGCTCAAAGTCCCTGCACTTATACTGCAACCTCTGCCATTTTCTTTTTTTGCTTCTGTGATTCCATATATATGTAATTCATTCTTTTATTTGCCATTTTTTCTAAGACATAGAATGACTGTCTTCACAAAACCAACATTATTAACTGGTGTCTTTCATATCGTTAAATTCAGCCAAAGAGTCTTACATTTTTTATTTCCTGTAACATTATTTGGTTTCAAAATTTCTGCTGGCATCAATGTCATTTACAATAGCTGCTTCATTGGTTTGCCAAGAATGCATGATTAGCATTTAATTACTTGTCCTGAGGTTTTAAGATTTACAAGGGTAGAATGAAAGACTGAATAAATATATCAGCCTTATACTTTACCTACCTCTTTCTTTTTACATGTGTATCTACTGAGAGGGAGGACATTAGTTCTGCAGAATATGCATATCATTACATCTTAGATGTGCAACAGTACATTATTTTGTTTTCGAACCGTCATAATCTGTCCCCATTGTTGCAGTAACTAATTTACCTGAGTTTGATTCTTAGTCTGCCTTATCACACCTTATTTCCTTTTCTACATTGTCCTAAAATCAAATCTTTAAATATGTAAATTAGTCTGTGCCTATGTAGCAAGCCTCTCTAAAACATAGTAAATTAGAATAAATATTTAGAGTCCTGAGACTATATGGTCCAGAAGACTAGGAAGATTCTTGTCAGTTCTTGCTGTGTGATTTAGGAAGCTACAGAGAAATGAGGGTAAGAATAAAAGTGATCTGAAGACTCTTTCATGTGTAGAGTCTATGAAAACTCAGACTTTGGAAGTCATGGACTTCTTGCTTATAATACTTACTCATGATTACTGTGTCCTAAGCCCTTTATCAAGCTATAACCTCCCAGAAACCTCCATTTTCATCTATAAACCCATCCTTGGAAGAAATATGTAATTATGTTCACTGTATTACTTTGGTAAAGATTGAATCACTGAGTGAGCTCAAGTTGAATGGAAATGGACTTCTGAAGAAAGTAAACCCTGAGAGGTGTGGCGCCGAGGGCCATAGTAGTAGATGAATAGCTAGAATCCCAAAAGGTCCACACACCGTGTTTCCATGGCACTTCCTAATTCCACAAACTGTTTCAGTGGCACATCCTAGTTCTACACATGATGTTTCTGTAGTAATTCCTCATCTTGCCTTTGTCTCCTCTCATTTTTCCTTTACCCTCTCAACTCAACATATATATATATATATATATATA
>NW_022196894.1:72139477-72157178 GCF_008632895.1 Mastomys coucha | reverse complement strand
ATATATATATATATACATATTATAGATTATATTTATAACCATAAATATAACAAGAATGCTATTTTCTGACACTAAGCAATCTGATAAGCTCTTTCCAACTTATTATAATCATATCCTTTATTAGAAGATACATATACGTTTCTTCGGGTGTGTTTTCTTTCTGGTGCTTTGGAAATGCTCTCGTCATTCTATACTGGGATCATTTCAAGTTACATGGAAGCAGCTTTCATTTAATAGTCTTCTTTATATGAAATAGGGCAATTATTAAAGCCATCTGGAGTAAATGAATAGGTGGAGGGATTTATTTTACTCTTATATTGTTTTTAATCAAGCTGATTTTTAAGATGTAGGTTCTGTTTTTTCCAAATGCATAAATAACTTACTTATATGAGCCTATTTTCTAAATTTTTCAACAAGATGATGATGATATAGAAAATGGGAAGGAAGTCAGATAGCTAACAGAATAAGATGATGAACATGTTACATAATTCTGATTATGACATCTATGATTAGATCCTGTGACCTTTTATATTACTTTTGCCCTTACATAAAAACATAAAAGTTTTGTGTTCCATTCAAAAGTTAATAAAGTAAACCTGTCCTTAATTAGATGATATGCTGCTTCTCAGAAAAACAATAATATAAACTGTCTAAAAAATATCACTTCTCTGTGCTTTCATACAATACTAGATTTTAAAGAATATATGGACAGCCAAAACAGGGCTTAAGGAAAATACAAACTAGAAAAAACAAATACAAACAAACAAACCACCAAAACCAAACAATGAATGGCACTTGCAGGTTCTTATAGAAGAATAGAAATAAGGATTTCTGCCCGAAGGGGATGGGAACTCCACAGGAAGACCAACAGAGTCAACTAACCAGAACCACCAACCAAAGAACATGCACAGGCTGGACTTAGGCATCTGTTGAGATATGTAGCAGATGTGCAACTTGATCTTCATGTGGGTCCTGAACAAATGGAGTAGGGTTTATCACAAAAAGTGTTGACTGTCTGTGGGATATGTTCTAGCTGAACTACCTTGTCTGGCCTCAGTGGGAGAGGAAGCACTGAAGCCTCACGGAGACTCAGGGTGCCAGGTTAGGAGAATGCCCAGGGGGCTCTGCCCTCATGAAGGATGCAGGGAAAGGATATGGGGAAGGCTTGTGGAAGGGGGTGACTTAGAGGAAGGCAGTGAGTGGTATGTAAAGTGAGTAAGTAAAAAAAAAAGTAAACTTTTAAAAGAGAACTGCAAAGAAGAGAAGCCAAATAGGGTGAGTTGGGTACAGAATATATGTTCCAGGAGTAATGAGAGGGGACGAAAATGATCAAAACATATTTTATAAAATTTTAAAGAATAAAACATTTAAAAAAATAATTGTGAAAAATTATGCTCTAAACTTCATTTTAAATAAAATAGTGTGCAATTTTAAATCTTTTAATCATGTTAAAATATATTTTTATTTTTCAAATATCTATACATTTGGTAATCACATATTTGTTGAGACTCTGCTTGAAATAATAGCTACTTTTACAAGAAAGAAAAAAAAAAAGCCTGTGTAAGGCAAATAACTCATTTATATAGGAGACCATTATGAATATTCTGAAATAACACTAAGAATGGTTTTATGCAGTAAGCACTTTCTTTCCAGTTGAAGATATAGTAGGTAGTTTTCTGAAGAGACAGAAAAAAATACTATAGTTAAAAACAAGAAACATGAACAAAACCAATAATTTGTGTAAGAAATGTTAGAACTATCATTGGGACTGCTGAATAATATAAACTTCACTAGCATGAATGAATTAGCACACGAATTTACTAGCTAAATCACCTAAGGAGATAGGGAGCTAGCTATTTACATTTTAAAAAATCAGTTTTGTAGATCTTAGTTATTTTACTGTGATCACCTTCCTTGTCTTTATCTAATTTGATGCACTTCCTGCATAACAATTATGCAACTTGTGAATGTTTAACTGATAACTGACAAAGAGAGAGCCATGGGAAGGAAAATGATATTATATAGTCAATCTACAGAGTTAGGGAAAGATAAAAAGTGCTGGATTGCAGATGTTACAGCTGAATTTTTGGGTATGTGGGTAAGTGCTTTTAGTAACAAGACAATTTAATTGATATTTTGTTGCTATATTTCGTCATTTTTTAGCCCATGTTCAGTTGGCATGAGTTTGGAAGTCTAGGCTTCAAAGGTCTACTTCCTGATGAACACAGGACAAACAGGAAGATCTGAAAATAAAATTTAGGAATGCCTTGCTGTATCAAAGAAAAGAGCTCTCTATGGCATATGTACCAAGGGAGATTTGTTTCATACCTAACATAATGAATGCTCTTGAAAAATTCTTTCATACAGTTCAGGAGGCAGTCAACTCCAGGGAATAACTGTCAGTGTAATGCAGATGAACGGTATACGCTGGCACTGTGTGGTGCACTGTCTCAAATTACATCGTGCAAAGGGCGTGGTCAGGCAACACTGGGTTGATGTTTGGATCTTATGTCTTATTAAGCATATAACCTTCATCACACAACTCTTCTATGAGTACACCTACTTCCTTGCAAAGTGTATAGAAAATCAGCTATCAAGATCTCTCAAACAGAAGTTAGTTCTCCATCAAGAAAAATGTTTTTTATTAATTAATCTTATATCCCAAAACTTAGTAAATGTAACTGTAGGCTGTTATTGTTTGACACATGGGTCTTACCAGCAGCCACCAACCAACCCAGAGACTTTGCTTTTAAAATGAGTGACAGGTAGCACTTCAGATACTTTAACCTCTAATTAGAGCAATAATGAAGAGATCTAAGTATCATTCTTTCTAAATAACTAAGCCAGTGATCGTTTAAGGTGTTTTGATCAAGGAATAGGCTATCCCTCTATGAGTAGTTTGTAAAACGGTGCCAAATAAATTAGAATATGGAAGTGGCAATGACTTAAAAG
Organism: Mastomys coucha; assembly: GCF_008632895.1. NCBI lineage: Eukaryota > Metazoa > Chordata > Mammalia > Rodentia > Muridae > Mastomys > Mastomys coucha. The sequence goes on along the minus strand of NW_022196894.1, from coordinate 72,154,226 downwards.
TGACAGACCTAAAGTTTTCCAACCAAATATTTAGATAATAGAAAACCCAGCTGTTTTGTATATGACCAAATTCACATTTCTGTCATTAGGTGATAGAAAGTCGTCATGCCTTTCCCTTGTCTTATGAGCTAATTCATCCAGGCCTCTAGCATTAGATTTGGCCTCTCTTCCTGTGGAATAAGATTCAATCACTCAATTTCCTTTACAATTATAGTCTCTCCTTGCTTGTTGTCATCTGCATGCTCCACGTGCCCTATGTCCTGATTCTCTTCATCCATAGTCACTGCACCTACTCAGTTTTACCAAACGTACCTGTTCTGTTTCTTTTGTCTTCATGGTACAGAATATCTCCATAGGCTTAAGAAAGCTTTTTTTCCTCAAATGTCTTTAATCTCCTTTCCATCTCATTTGACAGAAATTGAGAGAGAACTTATAAATACAAAGTATGTTATCATTTAACAATTTTATATTCATATTGAACATCACTTCTTCATCCAAAGGGCTTCTGAGCCTCTCTCCCTGAGTGCATTTCCCCATTCAGATGAGCAGCTGCAAACTCTGAAAGATCCCATGGCTGCCACCATTTAGGAGTAGATATGAACTATATAAATGTGTTTAAAAAGTTATGGTCCAACATAAACAAAGTTTATAACTGGTGTACTTTAGAAAGTTTCCTCAAAACAGAAATACAGTAACTTCAACAGTAGTGTCTTCATAGTGTGGTTAAATAGTCTCTGGTTTTACAATGACCTGATTCTTTCCTGTCTGTGGAGGCATTAGTAATCCTCTCCTAATTTAACAACCCCTTTAAATCCATGAAAAAAACAAACCATACCAAAACAAAACAAAAAACCAAAAAAAATTTCCCTTAAAAAAATACCATATACAAAAGCAATAGAACTTCTTTAATGGTATTCATGAAGTCGAATTTTAGTTGATGCTGGGAATTCTATAATGTTACAAAATGGTTCATAAAATATAGCCATCTGCTGCACCGAGTAACCGTTCATTTTTACTAGTTTTGAAATAGCTGTGCTTTTATGCATTTGGATTTTTGCCTAAGCTTCAAGTTCCCTCTGAAAGTTCCTTCTGACCTCTGCCTGTGGAAATATAAAAAAATCTGCCTTTCCAATCTTGCTTTATAAGCTTCAGTGGGAGGATATAAATGGACTAAATACATTCTGTGAAATTTTACCATGAAAAACCTTTCACATACTGCCTGCATGGATGGCTCTATTTACAATATTTCTGGTTTACACTGAAGAAACCACTTGTAAAAGAAATTGCCTGAGGTGCTAGTGCTGAAAACAAACATTTAGAGAGTAACATGTAGTTAGCAGGAAATAAAGATTTTTATTACAAGATAGAAAAAAATAAAAAAAGAAAGGTTTCACAAAAGTAGATTGAAAGCTTCAGAACTTAAAATATCATAAGAAAACTATTTTAAATAATAAAAGGAAGATTGTGAAGGTCTATAGAATCAGTTTTCAAAGTGCAAAGGATTGCCTCTGTGTGTGTGTATGTCTTGTGTGTGTTTGTGTGAGTAGTTTTGTGTATGTGTGTGTGTGTGTGTATCCCTTTGCTTGCTACAGACTGATTAGACATTGAAAGCGTAAACATTTCTTGAAACCATAAAAAGAGTGAATAAAGTTGCATATCTGTGAATAGATTAGTTTTTATTACATGGAGGTAGAAGTATCTTTATAAAAACACATTTATAAAATCAAAAGAGAAGTTAAGAGCTGTTTTAAAAAGAATAAAATTAAAATTAGCTGAGGAATAAAACTTATCAGTGGCAAGAGACACAGACAACCCATAGGAAAAGACTTGGAAATAAGAAATCCTGTACTGTCCATAATATTGCACTGCCCCAAATTGCTCAGCACAATTTGGACTTTTGTCCTAGTATCTATTGACGTGATTACACATGCAACTTCCTTCCTTGTTCTCTTAGATGAGTGTATCTTTCTTGTATTACTTCAGAGGAGAGCATCCTTTCAGAAAGGATTCTTTTCATGGTTCTGTATTACACAGTCAGTACTGTTGATGAACTCAAGGTAAATGAAGTATATGAGATGTTAGGTTTTCATGCCTTTCTTTTTGCTCACATAGACATCCAAAGGGAGGACTCTAAGAAATCCCTGAAACTCACTCTTCCTTTGTCGTGTGAGAAACTGCCTTAAATACTTTGAGCTACTATCAAAATTGCCACATCCGTATTAGCAGAAATCGATTGCCCCCACTTCTTAAGACTCAGGTTTCTCATGTCAAACCACAAGAAGGTCCAACATATAGTAAGTCATTTCTGACTCAACTCATAGTTGTCTGCTCCATTATGGAAAGAGGATGGAGACCCATATCCTCTTTTGAAATGGGAGGGGACAAGAGAGATCTCCTGGGTCTTTTTTGTCCCAATCATTTATTAGATCATCTAATCATTTCCCAAAGGATTCCTGAAAGTAATGTCTTAAAGATTAGAATTTGAGTATATTAATTTAATGCAAACACTGATATTCACATTCAGAACACAGCAAGGGAAATATTTCCATCTTATAAAAATGCATATGTTCTGTTGGAACAGTCCCAATAAAACAGATGTGATTATCAGAAAGCCTGTAAATTTTGATTATCCATTGAGTGGATACGTATTTAAAATGTAAATGCTATAGAGATTCTATGGAGTTGTTAAATAACTCAACTAGCCCCAACCCAATTTATTCTGTCCATTATTCTACAGCTAGATGAGTCACCTGCAGTGCTGACTAGAGGCACCCAGTAATAAGAGACATAAGGGAAGAAACACATTTCAACTCCTGGACAGAATTCACTTCATGTTGTCACAGGTTTGTAAATTTATGTTAGCTCTAAGGCTTTCTAAATGTTAACACTCAAATCAGGTCTCAACATTAGTATGTATTAGTTTAAGTAGACTGCTTTCTTCATTCCATATAAATTATATCACCTGCACTGAGTAAATGGAAATTATAATTGCTTAAGAAAAAGGCAAAGCGATATGGAATTGTATGGAGAAATTATTTTGAAATTGAATTTTCTTTAGGGAGTACAAGGCTAGAAAAAGGAATCACTGTATTGGCATGTTAGGTCTATAAGAAGGCACCGAGAATGTGAATCAGGAAGAGCCAGAGATCGCTGCTCTCATTCAACGTATTTAGACAGGACATTGGTATAATAAATCAGCGATAGACCTCTTTATATTACTGTAACTTATCATAAATGGACAAGTTTACAAATGAGGGAGGAGACTACACATGAAAGGAAGGCAATGTTCAAGCACCTAGGAAGGATATGTGAAAAAGTAGTACCCAAGGTTATATGGACAAAGTCCAGAAATTCATAGGCATACAAGTTTTTGTAACATGACCAAGTTCTGAACAGAAAACATGTGTGTTGATTCAAGCTATCTGTGCTTATATAAAATCCTCCAGTTAGCTGATTTTGACATTCTTTCATGTTTGAGAGCAACTGTGGGAGGCTGATGGGAAAGAATTGTTTTCCACAGAAGAATGACAGATCAGGGCGCAGAGAAATAGAAGGGTGTGAGCTACGTCGTTACAAGAGTCTGAAAGTCTCTAAGAAATGATTCCTTTTTTGTTTTCTTCAACTAGGCAGAGTACAAATATTTTCTATTTGGAGCAAACCTACCTTCATATATGTCACTGTCTAAATGCCCAAATATCTAAAGTCAGGACAGCAGGCTTCTATATATAAAGCAGAAAATTCTGTAAGACTTTTATATGCGTGCATTCCTAGTAATCTAAACATGTGTCCAGAATTGAAACAGTTAAACACACGTGTAACATAGCAGTTGTCCCAATTAAAAGTGTTTGCATGAATCAATTCTTTTTACAACATGATGATTTCTGATAATATAGGAAACAGGACAGGAACTTTCACTAGATATATTACCAGGATATTTATTTAACAGCTTCAAAGTCCACATAAGAATTATCTAGAATATTTCAAAACAACCATTTTCCATCTAGGTTTCCTGTGTAAGACCTAATTAATAGCCATCATAGAGTAATTATTTGAAGGTATGCCTTTATTTCCTGTCAACTTCACAAACTAAAATAAATGCTTAAGGGTGTTGAAAAAATAAATACTTCTGTCTTAAGAAAGCCCGCAACATGATTGATATCATTAATTACTAGAATGTAACAATGCTCCTCTGAGGCACTTTTGCTTCTATGAATGCTGCAGTTTATCACAGCTACCCAGAACAGCCATCAAGATCATGTCTGTGGCCCAGGTACATTATTTTATGCAAATGACCATTAGTGTCTTCCAGGTCATCACTCTGCAAAGAGTTTCAATTAAGAATTAGAAAGAAAGTTTATCCGCTACAATTATACCATAATTGCCAATTTTTATGCAATTTTCTTTTATTGATCACAGTCCTAGATTTTCCAAAAGGTTAGGTAACTAACTAATTTGATGGCACATATCTTATCTCTATAGACATAGGTTAAGAAATGTCACTTTGATTGTCTCCATAGCAAGCTGTGTCACATGTGACCAGTTGCAGCTCACTGTCTAATTTGGCTCAATTTGCTATATTGCTTCATCAGCACATTAAAGCCAATCACTTATCTCCTATCCAAGGAATTATGAACCCTATGGGCTATCTTCCTCTGCAGCTGCTTTCATCAGTGCAGTGCCTTGGGTATTATGACCACTTTATCTTTTAATAAAAGAATTGTTAATATCTTCATCTGCAATTTCAGGCAATTTGCAAAAGTAGGTGAGCTGGCGGCCTCTTAGATAAAGCGTCACACAAGCAGTTACTTGGCATGATATTTTCAAAAATCATTCTGTTTCCAACATCCTGAAATTAATTATTTTCTTACAGAATGTGTCATATTCAGAATAGTAAATTTGTTTAAGGAAATAGAATGTTTTCATTTAAACTTCTGTTCTTGCTATACCCAGTCATACATCAGCGCTTTCTTTTATTTCCAAATCTAAACTAATGAGAGCAATTGTACTATGTATGGCTCTATATAGTCTATATAGCAAAATAAACTTAAAATAAATTTAGAGATAATATGCTGCAGGATATAAAAGTATTTCATTGACCTTTTATGTAATACTTTTCAGTTTGAGATTTTTTTTTCTGTTAGTAGTAACAAGGTAATCATTGTCATTAATACATTTTTCTTACACCTTTTTACTATGCTTTTATTTATTTATTTATAAAATTTATTTAATTATTTTTTATACTCCATATTGTATCCCCCTACCCTCGACTGTTCCACATTCCATACCTAGTCTCCACCCCTTGTCTCCACGTGGATGTCCCCACCCACAACCCCACCTGACCTCTAAACTCCCAGGGCCTCCAGTCTCTTGAGGGTTAGGTGCATCATCTCTGAATGAACACAAACCCGGCAGTACTGTATGTGTGTTGGGGGCCTCACATCAGCTGGTATATGCTGCCTATTAGTTGGCCGAGTATTTGAGAGATTTCAGAGGTCCAGATTAATTGAGACTGCTGGTCCTCCTACGGGGTCGCCCTTCTCAGTTTCTTTCAGCCTTCCCTAATTCAACAACAGGGGTCAGCTGTTTCTGTTCATTGGTTGGGTGCATCTATCTGCATCTGACTCTTTCAGCTGCTTGTTGGGTCTTCCGGAGAGGGGAACCTAATCTGGTATTGGGTAAGGGAAAAGGATTGAAACCCTGGGGACCAGCAGAAAGAATGGAAACAGGCAACCTCGGGAGGGGGTACCCTCCAGAATGCACCAGAGACCTAGGAGGTGAGAGATTCTCAGGACTCAAACAGAGAGACCTTAGATGAAATGCACGACAGTAGGAAAAAGGAACTTATATAGAGACCACCTCTAGCAGGAAGACAGAGCATCAAATGAGGGAGAAGGAAGCCATTCCCCAGTCACAAATCTGACACATAGTTGTTCCTGTCTGAAAGAATTACAGGGATAGAAATGGAGAGAGGAGCCTGAGGAAAAGAAGGTCCAGCGACAGGCCCAAAGTGGGATCCAACTCAACGGGAAGTCCCAAGGCTTGACACTATTACTGAGGCTATGGAGTGCTCACAAAAAAAAGGTCTTAGCATGACCACACTCTGGAAGACCCAAGAAGCAGCTTTTATTTATTATTTGAGAATTTCACACGACATATTTGGTCCATTCTACATTCTTATAGACCACATTTATAACCAGTATGTGTATAAGTTGAACATGAAACTACCACTTATGTATTGTATATCTCAGAAGGCCAAAGTTTGCCTTGATTTTTTATGTGAACTTACGTAATTCATGTTTTAAAAAAGGAAAACTCTTTACTGAAGTTTGTACTGAGTTATAGGACCATTCAATATGGTTCCTCAATGAGCTAGTTTGCAGTAGGCCCAGCATAAGATGCTCAATGTAAACAGGTGCTTATTCCTTTAAGTCAGTGACCCCTGTTATCCTATTAGAAGCTGAAACTAGTGACTTGAATTTCTCAAAATTATAGATTGAATTTTCTAAAGCTTTAAATAGCATCATGTTTTTCATAGCATCTACAGCTAACGTGGAGAATTTGGTTTATTTGTTCAGTATAGCGTATTATTTTGAATGTTCATTATTGTATAAACCTCTGACTACATATATGTGTGTGTGTGTATACATAAACACACACACACACACATATATATATATATATATATATGTATATATATAAATTGTCTTTAATCTTTTTTATAGCTCAGTCATTACTCCCCTCCTGGTCTGGCCTCTGACAATTCCTCATCCCATTCCTCTTCCTCCCCACTCCAGTCTCCGAGAGAATGTTCCTCACATCCTACATCTCCTCACCTCACCAGGCTTGCCTACTCTCTGGGTCAAATATATTTTTTAAACATTAGAATTTTTTATTATGTTTTTGTCTGTTTCTCTATTTCTTATTTTTCCTCAGTGTGTCTTCCCCTGTGACGAGAATGACTTTTGGAATTTCATTCTCTCCTTATTCCATGTGAGTCCTGGGGATTGAACACACAAGTTACTATAGTTTCTATTAAGTTCCTTTATCTGCTGAGCTATCTGGCTGGCTCAGGAAAACATATTTTATCTAATTTAGTGAAAGCATTGCAAGGGGTAAAAGAAAATGCATTTATATATTGAGGAGAATTTTATTAATATTGATTATCATTCTGTGTCTTATTGACTAGGGAAAATTTCTCTCCTTTGCATCTGTCAGGGCCACTTTTTTTTTTTTAACTATCTGCTGGTTTCAGTCTTTATATCCTATTTCCTAATTGTGTACTTACAGTAACTAAATTGGCAGGAAAATGGGTACCAATAATTATATTTAAGAATGTAATGAAAGAGAAAGAAAATTTCCTTCTATTCTTTCTCTGTGTGTGTGTTTATGTGTGTATTTGTATGTGTGTCTGTCATCTCTGTGTGTGTTTTAACTATTTTTGAGGTGCTATTGAGTCTGCTTTGAAAAACAGGTATCACTTGCTTTTTTCTAATCAAAAGCAATACTTCCTGATGTTTGTCTAAAATGCTTTCAAAAGTGGGAGAGATTATGCTAGTTCTGAAATAAAAAAAAAAACAAAAACAAAAACAAAACAAAACTGCAGACCTCAAGGTTCACATGTTTTTTTCCATTTATATGTTTTATTAATTTCTTTGTGATTATGTTGCCATGAATGCATTCATATGTCATAGTCTGTATTTATGGTAACAGTGTACTTTGAATTTATATAAATATGAGAGTGTTTTACACATGAAAATACCTGAACAGGATATGAGTTTTTTCCTACTACTTTACAATCAGAGTCTTTCAGTGAACAGTACACTCTTTTAGCTAGCCTAACTGCCTAGAAAGCATGTTAGGTTAGACTTTCTTGAGCCCCCAGTGCTAGAATTGCACACAGCAACAGCCATGTCCAGTTATAAACACAGTTGGAATGTATATGCTGGGATTTGACTTGTGATCTTTGTGGTTGCAGAGCAAGCTTGCTGGCCCAATGACATGCCTCTCAAGACCTTCTTATTTTCTTAGTGACAAAATAGTCCCCTGTGGTGTTATCATTCCTAATGTCAAACAAAACTATAGGTGTAAGTTTTAAAAGTAAAAGTAACTTATTGAAGACAGTGGAAAGCAATTTTATTTTGTTTTTTCTTCTGATTGTTCACACCAACTTTCCTACCATTTCACGGGGTAAAAATATGGATAAGTAGAAAGAATCTCAGATATCATTCACAAGAAAGAGTAAGAGGCTCAGATCTCTCCCTCCAGGTATAAAATCTTGAACGAGTTATTGTCTATTTCCATCACTTTCCCCTTAATTATCAAGCTGTAAAAGAAATCATAGCTGACCACCAGAGGCTATAGCAGATTCAAATAGCTCCACAAATGTCAGGCAAATTCAGGAACTATAAAATATTTTATAAATAATCATAAATTGTCAGAAAGGACATAGTCAAAGCAGGGGTGATTTTCCCACAGATGCTGAGAGACCTTGAGTCCACATTCTCCAGAACCAATTCAAGATTCCACATCTCACACTGTTAGTTGTCAGTGTGATGCTTCGTGACTAGTTTTCCTGCATTAGTACTGTGTTGCTCTCTAAGCTAATGATTTGTGGTTAAGCAGGGAATGTTCATCATGTATTAAATGGGCATACATTGAGTTATGACAATTTTGAACTGCATGGGAGGCTTGGATGGAATGTAGAACCTTGATTAAATAATGGGAGGTAGACCTTTGAGGTTTCTGCACAGATTTTCAAACAAATATTTTTTTTCAAAAAAATATTTACTCAGAAAATCTCTGGTTATGTGATAATGAAAACTCATATATCTTTGAAATGTCTTATGATGACATTTGGCAAGGATCAGCAAAATCCTTCTCAAATATTAGAAAAATCATAATAAACGTGTGAGTGCAAATTCTAAAGTATGTTTTATTTCCTTGTTAGTTAACAGTTTTCTGAATCTCAAGGTGATAACCACTATTTATTATTCTTAGAAACAAAATGTGTGATATTACTTTTCCATGACATTTTATGTCACTTCAACAACAGGGTACTTATCTTTGACCCAGCAGATATGGAATTTATTTTGTGTAAGGTCCATACCTCATAGTTTAATGTATTCAAATATTAATTGCTATAAGATAGTAATTATAGTACTTCACCTTTCTATATAATAATAAGAAAACTCAGGAGACATTTATATGCTTTAATAGATTAAAAGCTTTATATCAGATTATAATTTAATAATTTAAATAAATAATACACTAATAATCCTTGACAAGGTAGTGGCTGTAAAAAAAAATATCTGGAGACCCAAGGAAGAATCTGAAATTTATTCCTAGAAATTCTTAAGAATTCCAGTTGAGAAAATAAAATAAAGAAACTGATCATTTTGAGAGATTGAGCTGAGCATAGACCCAAATAAAATGGATTGGGATGCGTGCACATCCATCTGAGGCTAGTTCATGTGGGACATTCCAGATCCACTCCTGTGGTTTGCTGAAATTGTTTGCTTGTTGTAGAATGTATAGACTTACTTACCTCATAACTTTTTATAGGAGCTATAAGTCTTCTGAGCTGCCTTTATAAGATTCATCATGCCATCTCATCTGATTTCTTCAAATCCATTAAAGAAGATGAACTGCACTCTGTTATGACACAGATGTGTGCAATGCACAGTCATCAAAGGAATGTCACCTCATCACATTTGCAGCACATTTGCTATTGAAAGCAAGAACAGGCCACTTGTATTAAATGGCAGGGATAGCAAAATGATAAGAATTAAGACTCAGTGGAGGATTTTTTATGTTCTGTGCTGAAAAAAAAAAGAGAAAAGCATCTATTATCAGGTTTCTATGGCTTGACTCTGAATTGACTCCAATTTAGCAATTTGAAACTCTGATCCATAGGGCTCCCCAGATGCTCAGTCAGTAAAGGGCTTGCTATACGGGTATGAAGACCTGCACAGGATCACTAGAATCCAGGCCATCATGTATGAACCATGTGCTGGGAAGACAATAGGCAGATCCATGAGGTTAGTGGCTAGCTAGTCTATCCAAATTGGTTAGCACCACAAGAAATTGTTGTGAACAGTAAGGTGGAGAGTGATTAAGAGACAGAGACATCCAATGGGGACTCCTGGTCTCTATCTCAAACACACATTAGTCTACATAACGAGTGACAGGATTTAAACCATGCACAAGGCAGAAATGAAGGTGACCTTGGAGGATGTTATTTCATGCAAGGCTCATAATTTTCTTTCAGCCTCACATGAAATAACATTACTTTTCATAATTACTTTTTCAAAAGTATTGACAACTCTGATTCCTTGTACTTGTAAAACCACTATGTCCTTGTTTTCATGTTGACAAATAGAACTCTGCCCCATTGAGTCTTGTGGAAGAATCAAGGGAAGGTTTGAGGGACCCAAAAAGGAAAGGGTCTCTACAGGAAGATCAACAGTCAATTAACCTGGACCCTTAGAGGCTCAAAGAGACTGAACCACAAACCAAAGGAAAACCATGGCTGAACCTAGTCCCCCTGTATGTAGCAGATGTGCAGCTTGGTCTTCATGTGGTTCCCCCAACAACAGGTGTGGGAACTGTCCCTAAATTTGTTGCCTGCCTGTGGATTCCTTTCCTGTAAGTTGCCTTGTCTGGCCTTAGCAGGAGCATATTCTCATAATCCTGCAGTGACTGATGTGTGTGTGGGGGGCTGGGGGGGCTGTTGTCTGTGATATCCAGCAGGTGTCTCTCCCATTCTCAGAGAAAGAGAGGAGAAAATAGGGAGGAGATTCAAGAGCAAGAGACTGGGAGGAGAGGGGGGACGATGATAGGATGTAAAGTACAGAAATAAATTAATTAATTAAATATACAAAACAATCAAAACTGTGCCCAAGTCCTAGAGACTTTCCACTGCCTACCACAGGGCTCAGACACAGTGGCCCTGACAAGACCAGGATGAGTATGTCTTCGTTCTTTTCAACCTCTGACATCTTTATCCACAGTCTTCTGTTCTTAGGTATAAAAACCTTATGTAGCCATCCCTGCCTTAAGACAACTTTAATACATCTGTCCTTTGTTTAGTGTTTTGAGAGATACCCCATTACTGCCACATGGACATGTGCCCTAGATGTTGAATATGTTGAGAATAGTTTTAGCATTTTCAATGTCTTTGATAAAAGACAAAAAAATATGTTAAGAACTTCCCTTTTTAAAACGATAACGATTTCACTAAAATGGGACAATTCAAAAGTTAAAAGATAAACTGAAATATAGAAATTATATTTTTGTATCCTGTGGTCTAGAGGGATCTTGTGTTACTTATTTTTGTTCAGAACTCAATTATCCTTTTTTTAAAAGTAAATTTGATGTTTTGAGCACTTGGTGTAAGTCTACATAGCATATCTGCTTCAGGATAAGTGATTTTGATTATAACAAAATAAGAACTGGTGATTTTTTGAATGAAGCATAAAACTAAACTATATTCATTTTTAAAGTGTGAAATTATGGGGCTCCAGTTGCACAGACTAATGTCTGGCGCTTACTCAAAAAGGGAGTCCCATGTGCCTTTGTTGTAAGCATATGTGATAAGGTGGGTGCGGCGGTATATGTGTTTAATCTCAGCACTGTTGAAGGGGAAAGATGTGTTGTTTGCCAGTCTGTACAATATATCAATAGTCTCTCTCAAAACCAAATGGAAAATAAAATGTTGTGGTAAATTGAGATCAAGATGTGAATGGGGATATAATCATCCTGATTATTTTTCGTTTTAGAGTTTTCCTATCAAACTCCATACTATCTCATTTTTTACTACCCAACTTATCTTCCTGTGTGATTTATCTATAAATATTTATCATATGTATCATTCTTCTTAGGATAAATAAAGCTTCCTTATTTAGCTAATTTATGTCTAACCATTCCCCAACATTTCCAACTAAAATGAAAAAGCCTAAAGGAGAATTTCATCAAATGACTTTCACACTTAAAATATTACAATATAACATAAATTACTTGAAATATTATAAAATATTCTAAATTATTTAAGCAGTATTTTTAATATTTCATACCATAGTATTTTACTTTCTTTGTTTAATTTAATTATTATATCTGTCAGATAACTTGGCATTTTATGTAAGTTATCAAATCAGAATAAAAATATTTTAATTCATTAGAGATTATCTGAAATTTAATCAGCAAAGGAAATAGAAAAGGACCTCTCAGTTCTTGTTCCTTTGGAGACAAGAGTTTAACATGGTTCAAATAAAGGTCAGCAAATACCACTTTTCGTAGCTACAACACACTTACATTGGTATAAGCAATCATTTCCACAGATTAGCCATCTACCAAGGTGTCTGGAATTCTAACTATGTGTCTGCCATTCAAAGTGTTGTTTATGTAGTTATCTCTCAGCCTAGTGGTTTCTGATTTTTAAAACGAACCCCCACCATGTCCCTTCACTGAGCTCTTAGAAATATAAGTTGCTTGTTCCATCTTACAACTGCCAAGGGACTTTTGGTTAACACCTTGACTACTTGTGAGTTGTGTTACCATACTGGCTAAAAGTAAATATATTCAATTAATTTTTATCCTTTTATTGAAAAATCTCATACTTCTACTTCTCCAAGTTTCTACCAACTCCCCTCCCATTTGATCCAACTGCTTTCTGTTTTTAGGAGAAAATAAACAGGTTTCTAAAGGATGACAATATAGTAATACAAAACCAAACAATAACATACCTGAATAGGATACAACAAATGGAAAAGAGTCCAGAAAATCTCACAAGAAACAAATATGCACACAAAGACCCCTCATTCACACACTGAGGAATCCCATAAAAATACTAAGCTAGAAGATAAAATTTATACACAAAGGGCCTGTAGGTTAAAATAAGAGAAAACTGCAAGAGTAAAAAATTAAATAACAAAATAAAATTAAAAATAAAGGCTTTGATATAACATTATGACACAAGTAACTTTCAAAAGTTACATTAACTTTATTTTCTGTGGTCCATCTATTGCTATGCATCAATGTAGCTTTGCAAGTAGTTCCTTGCCCCACCCAAGTGAGACATTTCACTTGCAAGTGGTTATAATTAGAGATGGCTTCTGGGTTAGGCATGGGGGAAATGTGCCCATCTCTCCTGCAGCTCTATGGTACCATCTGATGCAGAGGCATATAGACACTGTGTGTGCTGCCTCAGTCTCTTTGAGTTCATGATTGAATTTATTCTGTTGATTCAAGGGCCTTGTTTCCTTTGTGTCTTCAATACCCTTCTAGTTATTGCACTATTTTTTGCCTCCTTTTTCAGAGAGTTCCCTGGGCTCGGAGGAGGGAGAGGGTTAATGGGAGACATCCCTTTTAGGGATGAATGTTCCGACATCACTCGTTCTCTGCATATTGTCCAGCTGTGGGTCTCTGTTATTTGTGTTCGTCTGCTGCAGGAGGAAGCTTCTCTGACATTGCCCGAGCAAGGAACTGCTCTCAGATTATAGAAGAATTCCAGCAGGAGGCATTTTGTTACTATGTTCTTTCAGTAGAATGGTAGTGTTTGGCTTTGTTCTTGTTCCATGCATTATTTGATCTCTGTGTCTTGGTCACACAAGTCTAATCAGACATTGTCTAATCAGACATTGGCTACATACTCCCACAAGATTTGTGCCACAAATCTTGCACCTGCATTTCTTGAAGCAGGACAGCATTGTAGTTCAATGGTTTGAAACTGGGTTGTTTTTTACACTTCTTCTATGCTACTGGACTGTGTGTGGTGTTGTACCAAAGACACTAGCACATAGGCATGAAGGCTCTATGATGTCTAGTTTATAAAATATTAAAATGACTGTTCCAGCTTGCTTCTTAGGTCCATATATTTTGAAAATCCTTCCTTTTACCTTAAGGTGATTTCTGTTTCTGTATTCATTATCTTCGTCTGTAGCTTTTTATTGTGTGATTGAGTACATTGATGTTCAAAATTGTCAGTGAGCCAAATGTATCCGTTCATGTTATTTTGTTGTGTTGTGTGTCTGTGATCCTTATTTTGATTTGATGATTTGGATGATTTCTTGGTTTTCCTAAGTATGTTTAACCTCCTTATATTGAAATTTCCTTTTAATACCTTCCAGAAAGCTGAATTTGTGAACATGTATTGCTTAAATTTGGTTTATATCAGAGAATGTCTTATTTTCTCTATAATTATTTAAATTTTTTTTCTGTGCCCTTCTGTTCAGGCCCTTTATGGTTTCTTGACAACCTACTGAGAATTAATTACTTTTTGTTGAGAAGAATTAATTTTCTGGTACAGTCTATTTGGTGCTCTGTGTGTTTCTTGTGCCTTGACAGGCATCTCCTTCTTCAGCTAAGTGAAATATTCTAGTTTGATTTTGTTGAAAATATTGTCTATACCTTTCACATAGGTTTCTTTTTTTTAATTTTTATTAGATATTTTCTTTATTTACATGTAAATTTCTCCCTTCCCAGTTTCCCCTCTGAAAACAAAGAAACAAACAAAAACAACAAAAACAAACCCGAGCTGCCTCCCCACTCCCCATGCCTGCTACCACAGCCTCTCCTGCTTATTGGCCCTGGTATTCTCCCACACTGGGGCACAGAACCTTCACAGGGCCGAGATCCACTCCTCCCATTGATGATCGAATTTGCAATCCTCCACTATACACGCGCTTCCAGAACAATCAGTCCTACCATGTGCAGACCTTGGTTGGTGGTTGAGACTCTGGGAGCTCTGAGGGTA
>NW_022196894.1:72119302-72133759 GCF_008632895.1 Mastomys coucha | reverse complement strand
GGTGTTAGATGTTCTTAGTGACTCTGACCAGAGCTTGTCCTGTCCCTGCTGCCCTGCAAGACCCCTGATACTCGTGGGGCCTGTGCTTCCCAGCTGGCTGCTCCGGGCTTAGAAACTCACTGGAGAGGCGATGGCGGCTCTCACTGGAGACTCCGGTCAAGGCGCTCCCTGGAGGCAGGACCTCCACTTGCAGGGAAGGGGCAGCGAAGGTCGCTGATCCACTTCTGTCACTCGGAAGTTGAGAAGATCCTGAACTTGCAGCCCTGCTGCTCCCTGCTACTCGTGGGGCCTGTGCCTCCCGGCTGGCTGCTCCCAGCTTAGAAACTGGCGTAGGTTTATTTTCCTTCCTCTATTCCTATTATTCTTAGATTTAGTCTTTTAATGTCCCAGAATTCCTAGATGATTTGTGCCAGAATTTCTTTTAGACATATCATTTTCTTTGACTGGGGTGTCTATTTCATTGTTTTTTTTTCTTTTATTTGATATTTTCTTTATTTACATTTCAAATATTATTCCCTTTCCAGATTTCCACTCCAGAAACTCCCTATTCCATCCTCCCTCCCCCTGCCTCTCCACCATCCACTTTTCCACCTTGGTATCCCCCTACACTGGGGCATCGAACCCCCTCAGGCCCAAGGGCCACTCCTCCCACTTATGTCCAACAAGGCCATCCTCTGACACATATGCAGCTGGAGCCATGCGTCCCTCCATGTGTACTCAACAGAGGAATGGATACAGCAAATGTGGTTCATTTACATAATGGAGTACTATTCAGTTATTAAAAATAATACCTCATGAAATTCACAGGCAAATGAATGGAATTTAAAAATATCCCGAGTGAGGGAACCCAGTCACAAAAGAACACATATGGGTGTCTAATTTCTTATATCATGCCTTCGTGTCCTGAGATTCTCTCTTCCATCTCTTGTATTCAATTTGTGAGGCTTTTCTATGAAGTTCCTGTTTGAAATCCTAAATATTTTCTATTTCCAGATTTACTTCAGCAGATTCTATTTCTGCTTTCATTTCTTGAATTGTTTTATTCATTTCCTACCACTGTTAGTGTTTCCAAAGATACCTTTTAGGCATTTCAGTTATTTCCTCCTAAGGAAATACTCATACTCATAATCATACTCATATTCATAAAGACTGTTTTAAAAACTATTTGTATTTCTGTCATGTTGCAGTAGTCAGAGACTACTGAGTTAGGAATGATGGTCTATAGTGGAGACACACTGTCCTCACTGTTATATTTTTATGATGGTGTCTAGACATTGGGTTTGGGAAGGTAGTAATTCTAGGTGCTAATATCTGGACTTGTCTGTTCAATGGGTGTTTGGTTGGTTGCTTTCTGTTACTCTCTTTGGTTTTGAGAAGGTTATGATGGTGACTTGTTGCCTGGTAGGAATTATTCAGATAATCTGTTAGGGGTGAGCACTGGGATTCTGGTTAAAATATGTTTCTAGGTATTCTAAGCTGACATTTAAGAATGAGGTTGTGCTATTCAAGGTCTTTGTGTCTGTGTTTGGATGTGTACAAGGGGCTCCAAAACAGAGAAGGAAAAGGAAACTTCTACTGGCATCTTCACAGGCCACTGGCTCTGAGGACAGGGAGTGAGAAGAGCGCAAAATGAATTGTCTTCTACAGAGCTGGTGATGAGACTTGAAGAATGGATGAGCCAAAGAGGAGCAAGGAAGATGACCAGAAGCTCGCCTTTCTTGCTTCTGCTACTACTTGTTCTCTGGCAGGCTGAGCTCACTGGTTCCCAGTAAATGTCTACTAGAGAGATGGGCAGGAGTAACAGAATGAGTGGAGAGGAAGGTTAGAAGAGAAGATAGATCTCCATCCTCTGGAGATGGGGAAAGAGAAGACAAGCAGACCACAGCACATGGTCTGCTAAAGAGTTTGGGGTGAGAGGGGAGTTTGTTTAAAAGATAGGTAGGAGAGGTGAAGTTCTGCAGTTCAGGCCCTACAGATTCCCAGAGAATGCCTGCTCCTTGGAAGCTTGTAGGAATAAGGGACTGGAAAAAAGAGATGAGTGAGGCTAAGGAAAGTTTGGAGAGAGGATCTTTTGAGATACTGGAGATGGGAGCACAGGAAGGAGTAATGGTTGTCAAGATGGTTGGCTTCAGGCTAGGGTGGATTAGATTGGAGGGTCCGAAGAAGAGGTGATAATCTGAAGTTAGGGTGCCTGTTTCCCTGGCAAGAATCAACATTTATTTTCAACAATTATTTTAAAGTTGAAGCTTCATGATGAAAGCTCTGGTCAGGCGTTTGCAAAAGGATCTGATAAAATGGTGTTTGGCTCAAGTCATTACAAATTATGGGAGCTATCATTGCAATCTGAGGTGTGTGTGTGTGTGTGTGTGTGTGTGTGTGTGTGTGTGTGTGTATGTAAACAAGCACTAGTGATTTTCTAGATAATAGTTTTTCTTCTTGAAGCCTATCTTGAAAATGGAGAAACTGACAAGCAATGGTTTTTGAGGTATCAGTATATAATGAATTTGAGGAAAATATAATATGTTAAGCAGAGGCTCTGATTACACATTAATGAAAAAGAAAACAGAGAATTTTAATGAATTGCTTTCAAGCATGCAAACCTTTGACATCAGGCAACATATGCCTTAGCATAGCTATGGCCATTACCCATTGCAAGATTAGAAATTTTCTTCAAATATTATGAGATATTTTTTGCAACTTTTCCAAGTGACATAGTTGTTAAGTGTTCTTGAGCATGAGCATAAATGCTATTTATGACAGTATCATGTTACAATTACAATGTCACAGGTTGAACACACATAGTTAAGAGTTCACATGTACCACATCTTAGAAGCAGATCAGCAGCCTTGTTCTGACAAGTTAATGTTTAACTACTGAATTCCAAAGAATTCCTTCACTTTGGGAAGACTAAAACCTCTAAAGGTTTCAGCTGATTAGATAAGTCTCAACCACAGGATAGAGTGTATATAATCTGCTCAAAATCCACTGATTGAATGTTTGTCATCCCTAAGAAAATTCTACAGGGCAATCTCCAGAGTGATGTTAATCACAGATCAAAAAGTTGACACACAAAATCTCACAGTCATAGAAAGTCAAGTGATGCAATTTTAAATAATGTCTCGCAGAATTCATGAAACAGATGGCTCATCCTGCAAAGACACAACAATGTCAAAGAATGAGCTTTGAGGATGTCTGGAGGTAGATCTTTCCAAGCAAACAAAAGAATCGTGTAAAGAAAAGGTCCTAAGGCCAGGGTGTGAGGCCATGTTTGATGAATTACTATAAAATATCTACTATAGGTAAACTAAAATAAACCAAGAATAGAGAAGATAGGCAAAGAAACAGTGAAGTGGTGTTTGGTCCTACAATATCTTTACTCTGGCAGTGGTGGTACATAGTTATAATGCCAACATTTATAACAACAAGAAATAGGGCTCAGGAAAGCTCCAGGTACATAGAGATATGGATACTGACACATTCACTCACACACACACAAACACACACAATTACCATAAAGCTTAATGGTTTGTTGTAACAGCAATGATAAATAATGTATATTTTCATGACGTTCCTGATTATGTGCCCTAGTTTAGCTAGTTAAATGTTCACTCTATGATGTGATGCATGACTCACTTGGTGTAAGGTTTAAAATAGTAAAAACTATTATGAAATCTACAATACCACAATTCAGAGATTCCACTCTCACAGTACAGCTGGAGACAACTGGCCAGATTCAGAATATGAAAAATTCAGAATTTGAAAAAAATCAGAAAATATATTTTATATTTTGAGTAAAGCTTGTAAATATAAATTCAAGCTAAGAAGTCTAAGTGTCTGAGGCTCAGGCGTTTAACTAAGATGAAGAAAACTCTAGAAAATTCTAGGTGACATTATTTCAATTTAGAGTGTAAGTTTAATCCTGAGAGGTTTGTGAGCTTCCTAGGCTGAAATTTACAGCACCCAACTGATTTTTTGAGTCTTGCAAGCAAGAAAAGGGGATTTAGACTGAATTGAAATGCGCAGAAGATATAATTCAGTGTCCTATGAAGTTAGTAAGGCAAACGAGAAGGTAATAAACCTGAGATGAGAACAGCCACTCATAAATCAGCTATGCTTCAAGGAAGTTTAGAAACATTTTTAAGTTTTAAAAATATAGATCCTTTGGCTAAGGTCACCCACAATGAGTCCTGAAAGGTTCCCACCTCCCAAGTCTCAGGTACTTTGTAAAGGGTCTACCTACCTCCCACTCCACAAGGCTGCTTATTTCCATTCATTCTCTTATTCCATTGGGCTTCTCTCAGGTCCCCTCACCCATATCTGATCCTGTTCCCCTTTTCCCCTCCATTATCCTTTCCACCAAGGTCCCTCCCTCCCTCTGCCTCCTATGATCATTTCCTTTCCCCTTCTAAAAGGAACTGAAACCTCCTCATTTGGGCATATCTGCTTGTTACACTTCTTATGTATCCTAGGTAGTCTGTACGTTTGGGCTAATATCCACCTATCAGTGAGTACATATCATACATGTCCTTTTGAGTCTGAGTTACCAGCCCAACTTAGTATCCATCTAATGGGGAGGTATCAAGGCCTGGCTCTATTACTGATGCTATAATGTGCTTACAGATGGGAGGCTGGTATGGCTGTCCTCTGAGAGGCCCTACCAGCAGCTGACTGAGACATATGGAGATACTTACTCCCAACCATTGGACTAAAGTCAGGGAACCCTATGTTTGAATTAGGGAAAGGATTGAAAAAGCTGTAAGGGAGTTTATGAAAGAGATCCCAAAGGGGCCGACAGTCTCAACTAACCTGACACCAGGGAATTCCCAGAGACTGAGCTACCAACCTGGAGCATGCATGGGCTGGTCTGAGGTACCTGGAAGACATGGAGCAGAGGTCTGCCTGGTCTGGCCTCAGTGGGAGAAGATGCATTTAATCCTCAAGAGACTTGAGGCCCCAGGGAAAGAGAACACCTCATGGGGGAGGCACCTTCTCAGAGGCAATGGGGAGGCAGAATGGCATGAGGAATTGTGGGAGAGAGGAAGGAGGGGGTCAACAACTGGAATGTAAATAAAATAATTTAAAATAGATAGATAGGCAGAGAGAGAGAGAGAGAGAGAGAGAGAGAGAGATGCACCAACAGTATATCTTTCAAGGTTAGCCATTGCTATAATATGAAATTTTCACAGCAGACATTTAGTATGATAAAACCTAGTCAACAAGGAAGAAACTTTCAGATCAAAGCCAGTTTGATTTCTCCAAATTTTATGGTCAAAACGTATACCATCTTCAGTAATAGGTTCAGGTCTGCTAAGCAAAGAAGAGCAATGGCCTGCACTGTTTTGCAATGGCCTGCCGTGTTTTGCAATGGCCTGCATTATTATGCAAGTTTCTAGGAATCCCTACTCAATTGTAACCAGCAACTCCACATGAGTCCCATGTTTGACACAGGACTTTTTATTTAATATCCTGTGCCTTTTTGTGGGCACATTATCTGTCCACGTCGAAAAACTCATATGTGTGTGTGTGTTTATGTGTATATTTGTGTGTGTGTTTATAAAAGAGTAGATTTCCAGATTCTTTTTCCACACAACTTTAGTGTTAATCATACCTTACTCATGTTTTTTCTTTATTCTAACCCATATTTCTTTTTAAATGAATGGCTACATATTTATTCAAATATCAAAATCTGTGCATCCTTCATTAAATAGCTTTTCTAATACTTTATATTTAGAGGGCAGAGATGAGTAATATTGAACTATGTCTGCTGGGGGGAGTTTAAAATAGTTTACTTGGACCATGTTAAACCCAGTTCTTTTACACTATAACTTTTAGAAAGAAAAATGACTCTGGACAGTATAACCAATTTGACATACTGTGCTTTTAATGAACAATGTTATTTTTTATAGTTTCTAGAAGAGAATTTAAGTACGGTCTGTTATGAAATTATTTGCATATTAATCTTCAAAATGACTCCTTTGCCACCAGGAACACTTTTAAATATAGCATCATATTCTTCAAAATGATTCAAAACAGATGTTGAACATGTACACTAACAAATGTTAGGGTTTAAAAGCATGTATTATGTAGTGATGATTTTCAAATGCTCATGACATCATTTATGTTTTACTAGAATGGAGTAGTGAATAAATCAGACTTTGTTGTGATAACACGGAGACACAGAGCTCTGAGCATGACGTGGATGTCAAGAGAGACTGTCTTCTCCCTTGCTAGCTGATATTACAGAATAAGGTAGAATATGGTGGTTTATATCTTAAGGTTTCCTTCCACCCTCTGTCTAAAAGCTGTCACACTAGGTATGCCTCTCATCTGTTTCATCACCCAGTCATGGTCCACCTGCACATATTTGTGCACCATATCCCTATTTTTGCTCAGAAGTATAAATTCCCAATTTACTGGTGATTCGGAATAGTTTGTTGCCAGAGGCCAGCTCCATAACTCTGGTTCTCTCTTGAAGGTAGCCAAGGGGAAAGAGGGTCAGCAGGGGCAAGAATTGTTCTTAGGGAAGTTTAGGGCTGCTTTCTGTAACAATGTATGCCTATGTAGACTTTAAGTTCCTCGGAGGCCAGAAGCTGCAGGCCTCTGTACCTGTTCACACTTGTTGTTAACAATGTGGATGTGGGGGTCAGGTAAAGGATTTGTTGCTAGTGCTCACTTCTGTGGCCAGGAACCAAAAAGATATAACCCATTCCTGGCCCTTGATGTTTTTGGTGGTGACATAAGATATCTGTTGGGAAATACCTCCCCCATTATAAAGTGACTCTGAAAGCAAAGAGCTCAGCTAACTTAACTAAAAGAACCATGCAAATATTGTCCATGAAAATTAGATCATTCATTACAATACAGTGTCTGAGTCCCATTAAGATTTCAGCATTTGTAAATAAAGAAAACATCTAATAAAAAAAGAATATTTCATGAACAAGAAAGTAAACCATCATAGTATATAATGTTACTGTTTTAATTAAATACAATTTTCTACTATTATTTTTTTTTCCACATGTAAGAGGTTTAATTGAGAGGGAGAGAGGGGGTAGTGGCCCGGAAAGAGAGAAGGGCGAGAGAGAGAAATCTACTATTCTTTTTAATTCTAATTTTAAGAATAAATTACACTTAATATTTTTTAATTATCATATTATATACCATTTTTTCTGTTATTTATTTAAACATATGCAAAAATAAAATTTAAGAGGCTGGCGAAAAAAAAAGATTTCAGCATTTGTAGAACTAATAAATGGCAGCACAAGGGGAACAATAACCAAGTATTGGCATTGAGTCTTGTACATGTTAACAAAAATTGGGCGAACAACATTTAGACACAATGGAGCATTGTGTGTCCTCAAATATGGGCAAATCTGTTGTATCAATATAGAGACATTATGAGTCTGAGAGATACTACATGAACTGAAATGAGACACTCAAAGACAAAGAATAATTATATGTGTAGGTGGAATCTTTAAGTTATTGGTATAAGAAATGAAGGGCAAAAATATTAACTATCAGAGAATGGAAGGAGTGACATTGTTGGTAAAGGGACACAAACTTCCTTTAAGCAAAAGGAGTAAATTAAATGAAAGCATTCATTTGACATCACCTTTTTTGCCTTTGTGTTCTGTAGCAGATTGCATCATTAAAATCATCAATACAGTTATGAAAGGTCACTGAAGGTTCTTTTACAGAATGTCAAAATTAATTGTTGTAAGTTGCCATGATATGTAACCAAAATATATATATATACATACATATATACATGAATATATATATTCATCTCATCCTCTCTCTAATTTGTTGAGTGAAAATGATTTTAAGTGATGAACAGGATAGCATTTGATAAAAATATGCATAAAGGTACCATTTTGCTTTATAAAGTTCTACTACTAGAAATATTTTTGAGTATATAAAATGATTCCTTTTTAATGGTTTCTAAATTATTGTACTATTTGATATATGCTCCCTCACTGACAGAAAACATTCTGTCCACTTATATGAGTAATGGATATCTATATGCTTATGTTAGAGACACAAACTGATGTTGAGAGCTATACCCAAAACTTAGACCAGGAAGAAATGTCATACTCCTTCACCCACCTACTCATTTAGAGTGACAAGTTTAGCTGATTGAACTTTGGTGGATAGAAATTTCCACCTCTTCTGATCATTTTCTTCACTAAATGATCAAGAAACCCAGTTAATATTATTGCACTGTGAAAGTATTAAAATTAGCATGGTTCTTGCTTGGGGATACCAAATGCACTGCTTATGACCGAGTACCAGACATAATAATGTTTTCTCATTTTGTCTTTGATATTGAAGATGTAAAACAGTGTGTGTTTTGTTCTTTTACCATTGATATCGAGCTTGGTCTTTGTATGTATAAGTTTGTCTATGGGAAATCACCTAAAGCCTGGGA
Organism: Mastomys coucha; assembly: GCF_008632895.1. Taxonomy (NCBI): domain Eukaryota; kingdom Metazoa; phylum Chordata; class Mammalia; order Rodentia; family Muridae; genus Mastomys; species Mastomys coucha. The sequence goes on along the minus strand of NW_022196894.1, from coordinate 72,125,334 downwards.
AGTAAGGAAAGAAGAATGAAGAGACGAGAATTAAATATGAAGAAATTTTTGATGAAATAATTTGTTGATTATTTCATGAATGTAATCAATGATTGGATATAATCTGAGTAACTCATTTATATAATCTAATGTGGGAATTATTTAATAATAATAATGTAACTGGACCTATTAGCACATCCCATTAACTGGGCAGGCAGAGGCAGGAGATCTCTGATTTCAAGGCTTGATTGGTCTACAGAGCTAGATATAAGTTGGCTAAGGCGGTACAGAGAAATCCTTTCCCAGAAAATGAAAAATAGCAGTAATACAATGATAGTGATAATGATGATGATAATGTCAGTGTTGATTAAATTCTTTGACAAACTGTAACACAGATAAGTTTTTTTTTTCTAGAGGTTCAGAGAAACATCATCTTTTGTTTCCAAAGTGAGGACTCCTAGTACCATCAGCAGCTAAAGATAATTCAATGTTTTTCACCACAGAAGGTTCTGAGCATCATGGTTTAAGAGAATATTGGTACATTTTTGATTGAACCATGTCCTCCAAAAGGATGTGTTCAAGTGCTAAGCTTATTGGATTTATTTGAGAATGAGATTTTTGGGGAAATCTGGGGAAAGAAGAGGTGATCTTTACTAGGGAAGAGCATACCAATTAGTTGTCCAGTGCCAAGGAGTCAGACCTGAAAAGATACATCCAACCTATTTTGTATCGACTACTTGAGTGGGTTATAATTAGTAATAGGCACATATGTTGAATTACAGATACACATGCAAGAACAAGTAATAGAAAAAGAGACCATGAATTTTAAGAAGAATATGTAGGGCATAGTGGAGGGTATAGAAGGAGGAATTGGAAGGGAAAAATGTTATAATTATAATATAATATAATATAATATAATATAATATAAACTAAAAATAAAAATGTGATTATGGAAAAATGACTACTAAAGTAGGGTTGGGAGATACATAATAATGTGTACATAAATTTGGGCTTGGACCTCAAACTGGTGGAAAGCAAAGGACTGCTGAGCTGCCAAGGGCAACGGAGACAGACGGTACTTACTACTCCTTGCAAGCAGTATTCGCAAGGATTTTTAGCTTGCCTTCAGGCTTCTAACTCCTCAAAACATGAAAATTAATTTATGTCAACTATAGAAAGTATAGTAATGACACTATTCCAAAACTTTCACGGTATGGCATTCATAAAATGAAGAAATTAAAAAAATAACATTCAGTGTAATGATATCAGTGATTAATTACATTGTACTCATTTTTTTAATGTGTTGACAGGGAGCTTGAAGTGAAAGAAACATCAGCTCCATTTTGAGGATCTCTGGTATAAAGGCTGCAGTGGAATAATTCAGTACTGGCTCCCCTAAAAGTAGATATGTCTCTTTTCATTCCCAGCACTGATAGAACTTCATTCTCCTGCTACCTATATGGTGTGCTAGCCCTTAGTGATTTCTTCTTGCTTATCCAGAGTGACTCAGTCAGTAGACCTCAGCCAGTGATATTTGCCTTCCCCTAAGTAACCTGTTTCTCATCTATGTTTCAATAAGCAAGCAAAATAAATTTAATTTTCTTGATCCTGGAGAATAGTATAAGGTCGATGTACCAGCATGACTGGTGTCTGGGAGGGCTGATTTCTGCAGCTGAAGTGGCCCACCTCCTGTATTAGTCTAGTTCATAATGTTATGTGTCCAAGTGACACTAGCGTTTCAGGAAACACAAAGGCATGTTGACATCGACATCGAATAGTGTCTACACCGTTGCGCTTCTGGATGTTTGTATTATGTCTTCTGTTTTCTGCTAACTAAAAGCTTTCCTGATCTTTTAAGCATGAACTCAAAGTTCTCTCTAATCGAGAGAAATTTATTTTTTTTCTATTCCTGTTCATATTGCTTTATATTTGTCTGAGTTCATTGAGTAAGCTCTTTGATTCATGCTCACTTTGTGCATTAGCTCTAATTCTCATTTACACAGAGGAGAATATTTAAGGTTTAACTTAACAAGTCAGCTTTAGGACACACATATCCTGATACATTCCTGTAAGCCCCCATACTGGGGAGGTAGAAAATAGAATTCCTTAATTTCTCTTGACATCTAGCCTAGCTGACTTAGCAAGTTCAAAACAAGTAAGATAAATGAACTATTATTTATTTTACACACAAAATTGAATTATAAAGTGTCCAAACTATTAAGGTCAATCATTGCTAAAAGAGTGGAGTTCCACATATCACTTTTTTAGTTACTAAAAATACAACTAAAATTATAAATTAGATTATCTATGATAGAATTTCTTAATCATCAAATATGTTTTTAAATTTAAATATTATATCAGACAAATACAATAATAAATACAAACATCAAATAATTTAATAATAAAAATTTTGAGCTAAATTTTGGATTACATATTTACATGAATTTTAATGATTAATAAATACAATTATTGACAATCAACATAAAATGTCTAAACAAGAAATAAATCAAATTAACATAAATCCTTTATATCATAATCAAGAATTGTTTAATAAAAATATAATTTGTTTTAAGTTTCATGGAGATAATAAGGTTTTGAAAAACCTAAATATAAATAAAACAATTAGGGCTTTATTTATGAAACTGAATTAGATTTTATGACTTTTACAGCTTGCCCTGAGTGCACAGCTCTCAATATTTTATGTAATTACCAAATGCAAAGTTGAATTCTTATACCCATAAGTACTTTATAATAAAGCATTTGTCAATGAAGTAAACATATGACTTGGTTTCATGGAAGAGACATTTTTTAACAGGGAGAAAATGATAAATTAAGTACCTGCACAGAATGAAAAGAGAGAGATCTTTCTGATTACCTTTTTATTCAAAACAGTAGAATTTTTAGAAATTGAAGTTAAAAGTAATAGTAGCAACTACCATATAAGAAGCACTCAGTGTGAGGCACATTAGGTCTTTTACACATATTAATTTACATATTTCTAACAATAAGCTTACAGAGAAGACACTATTTCCCTCCTCATCTTACAAAAGCAGAAACTTATTTATTTTGTTTCGTAGTCTATTTTCTGTGGCCATAACAAAATACCTGTGACTTACAAACTGAAGAGGTTTGTTGGGTTCAAAATTATAATAATGTATATGTCTCACAGTGTACCAGATTAATAACACCAGCCTCCTCAAAGATGTTTATTACAGCAATAAGGCTAGAAACAGAATCTGCTCTTTGCAGAATAGGCCAGATAGTTTGGGCTACCTAGCTTTATATTTAATACCTAATTTAAGAATCTACCCAGATTCTATAAGGATTGTGTTATGTGGTCCTTCAATGGATGCCATTGCCTCAGTACACCACATTTGCTGAAGGGTTCTCTAATTAAGCTATCATCCCATCAGAAACACAACTTCTGGAATAGGAAAGTTGAGAGCATAAATTCAAACCATTCCCAAGCTATAATATATAGAGGTTTTAATGCTTTTTGATTTGTACCTCATAGCTATTTAGGTTTGAATATCTAGTACAACCGCTCAGCCATGACTTCTGTAATATCTTCCTAGATAAAATAAATTCTCAATAATTCAATATCTTGGACACATAAATGTTTTCCAGTACAGTCAATGCTACAGAATCATTTACAATGAATTTTATCCTGGGACTTTGTGAGATGGCTTCACAGATAAATGAAATGTGTCTCATTTGCCTACTCTGAAGGATGGTACCTAAGACAAAAGTCAGGTCACTATGTTGAGACAATGAAGAGCCACAATTTTGGAACATTCTCAAGTACAATATTAATTTCAGTTTATTATAATAAAGCCCTATTAAAGTGAACACAAATTCCTCCTTGCTTTTTTTTTATTAGATATTGTCTTTATTTACATGTAAATTTCTCCTTTCCCAGTTTCCCCTCCAAAAAAACAAACAAACAAACAAAAACAAGAACAAATCCCTGTCGCCTCCCCCCTGCCCCTGCCTGCCATCCCATCCTCTCCCATTTCTTGGCTCTGGCATCCCCCTACACTGGGGCACAGAACCTTCACAAGGCCGAGGTCCTCTCCTCTTATTGATGATCGAATTTGCATTCCTCTACTATACACATGCTGCTAGAACAATCAGACCTACCATGTGCAGTCCTTGGTTGGTGATTGAGACCCTGGGAACTCTGAGGGTGCTAGTTAGTTCATATTGTTGTTCGTCCTAAGGGGCTGCAAACCCCTCAGCTCCATAGGCCCTTTCTCTAACTCCTTCATTGAGGACTGTGTACTCAGTTCAATGGAAGGACAAGCCAGCCTAAATATAGCTATCTCCTGAGAGGCTCTGACAGTACCTGAGTAATACAGATGTAGAGGCTCACAACCATCCTCCTTGCTTTTTTAGGTTAGTCCAGTGCCTCTAAAAATCTTAAACTTCTACCAGTTCACTGTCCTGTTCTTCTAAATGGAGTATTACATTAAATATGATAATACTTTTTAGGAATAGGCTAAAATTTAAATCTAACATTAACTACTTGTGAGATCATTGACAATATGTTTATATTCTTGTGTTTCATTTATAAGATGGACATTATGTATCCAAGGGTCATTGTGAAAAACATACAACTGAATTTATATTTTAACTTTCACTATTCTTTAATAACAAATTATTATTCTCAAAATTATAGGATACATAGTCTATCTAACTTTTGTCATCAAAGGTTACAACTTTGTTACTGTTAAAGTTCAATTTTATACTTTTTAAACCCTGTGTATTTTTATTTACTTTCATTTTTTATGTGAAGATATTTATATATTTAAACTGCCTTTAAATTATCACAGAAAAGTTTGTTTAGCTTACAAAAAAACAAATTGTGTGTCTTAGAGCTTCTTAATTTCTTATTCTTCCAGATTTGAATACACAAGTAGCCAAAATAATGTTTTCACTAAATTACAATTTCCTCTGTCAAAGGAAAGTGTTCTAATGACTTAGAGGCGATGCTTTTATATATATATATAAGTTGTCCTTGAAACCTCACTTTCAACTCACTTGCTCCAGCCATCAGATTGTCTTATGGACAGCATTTTTCATGAACGAAATGTGTTATTTATTTCGGCTTCCTACTGAGAAAGTCTAGAGGCTAGATAGACAGATGCCTGAATGGATTACCAACCTACCCTGCGTTCTCCTTTCCTTGGGGTATTAAACCAACAACTGATACTGATGGACAGAGACATTAGCCTTGGATATAAGATAAACAGGGATAGGATATAGCTTTGGCTTTTCCCCCTAGAAAATAATGAAGTAAGCAACAAAATTTAGGGTTTTTTTTCTCTTTCTCTTTTCATGAGTGTTCATGACTAATTCCCTACCAAATGGGCTGCCTGCTAGGCTTCTCCTCTCCCCTTGACCCTCTGTGCTAGCTTCTTAAACACAATGAATAGCTAGTCTGCTTTCTGGGAAATCAGCTCTTTCTTTGTTGGGTTGTTTAAATAAGTGGTTTCTTTCATTTGTGCCTAATTATACTCTCTCTAAAGACAATTTTAAATTTAGTTATCTTCACACCTTCTTGCTTTTCCTATCTGCAACTTGCCATTGTGCAGAAATCTTTGTAATCAAAGCTTTCAAAAGAAAAGGAAAATTAAGTTCATTATATTGTTTCCATATTTTGGAATTGTTTTCACTGTATGCATAGTATTCCTTTCTAAGTTACATCAGAAATGCCCATTATTTCCAAACTATCATGTGTGCAGAATGGAATGCTAACCTCTTCAAAATAAAGCTTGATTCTAAGGATCACTATTCTGATTTTTCAAGTGCTCCCCAGCTTATTTTCTTTGTTGACTGTTGGAAATGATTTAAATATCTTTGAATAACACCACAAACTCTACACCCACTTCTTTTGTTGTTGTGTACATTTACACATAAACCCTAAGCTTTTCTTCGTTCTATATTAAGAAGTATAAAACTGTGTATCTGCATCTATTCTCTTTCTAGTCTCATGTAGCCTGTCGGAAACATGGTAGATAGAGAAACAAGTATTGGCCTTGTGTTTTTTTTTT
>NW_022196894.1:72117531-72119292 GCF_008632895.1 Mastomys coucha | reverse complement strand
TTTTTTTTTTTTCTCTTTTTATTTTATTGTAAAAAGTGCTAAAAGTGGAATGGAAAATCCTCTCTGTCAAACTTTTACTTCTTTCTTTTTCTTTTTTTAATTTTTTATAGCAGGGAGCACAATTTGTTCCAACTGTCACTTGCAGTGAGAAACACTAAGCTGTTTTCAAAGGAACATGCCTACTGTCTCAATTTTTCACTTCCGTTCCTTTCCTTCCAGCTTCACTAACAGCTTTATGTTGGTCAGTGACATGTGGAGCTGAGAGCAACAATGTATTAAAGGAAGTGAGAAGTCCAGAATTTATGAAGCTACAAGAAGAAAGCAGGAGCTAGAAGAAAACTAGATTTAGCTGCCTCCTTGGTCTTTGTTTGTTTGGGTCTTTTCTGCAACATATGTGCAACTTTAACAGGATTCCATCCCTTAGCATCAGAATTCTCTTTTGTGGATTTACATAAAGTGAGGAATGGATATTCCATGCTCTGAATTTTGGCCCATAAACATAGACTTTGTGTTGGGGGCAGAAATTGGAATTCTAGGAGCAAAGAGAGGTACTGAAATCTCTCCTCAATCTCACAGACCACAAGTGTCATCTCTCTATTTTAGCATTGCCTCCTGACTCTGTTAACATGGTTCTACTCAGGGACAGAGAATATAAAGCTCCTCTTCAGAAATTCCCACAGTATCTAGAAGCTTTCATATAAATACAGTTATTCATTTAGAAATATAAAATGTGGCTTCTCATTATTGGAAAGATTATAGTAACAACATGGCCAATTATAAGACTTTTAAAACATGTTTTGGTGAACTGTGAACTTGGTATTTGCTCTTATTTTACAATGTGCATGTTTTATTCTACACTTTCTCTTATTTCTCTCTTACTTTCAATATATGTAAAGAAGGAATTTCCAAGAATAAGGAAACCTCAGTAAATCATAGCAAGAAGAACACTGAAACTGCTTTTCAAGTCATTTATGCCAGACCTGGAATTCAGATCCAACATTCTTAATGTGACACATGTTCCGACCTAGAAATACAGAATTCACAAGAAACATAAATATTGCTAGAAGGAAATGCAGAATAATAATCTGAAAGGATTACAAATTTTTATAGGTAATTAGGCATGGAATTGCTTGCTTTTGCTTAGTTCTTGTGTCAAGCTCAGGTGTTCTCTTTTTGTTTTAAAAGACTGGGTTTTATTCATTTGGACGATGTCTGTTTTTGCAGTTTAAGAAACAAATATGTAAACCATCATATCATTTTTAAATAAGTGTATGAGTTTTACTCTTAACAAGATGGTACATGAGAAGGAATTCTGTAAGCATATGTATGCATGTGTGTCTACACATTGTGTGATTTTATTTTTTCCTTGCACCATTTAAAAGTTCACACAGTGTGAATGGCAAGTCTGCTGTGTACTGGTAGCCAAGAGGGCATAGAATGAATGTGTCTTTATCTTTCTGTATAAGGTATGTAAGGATTTATCTTTGGGTATAGGGACATGTAGGATATGTTTAGAATTTATTTACAAAGTGTGTGAACTCAGTCATCTCATAGTCTAGCTCCTCATTAGGTAATAGGTATTAGGAAATGAATATGAAAGGTAGAAACACAAGGTTCAGCAAAGGTGAAGGAAGAAGCTAATTAGAGTTTGAGATGCTTACTATGGGCTAGAACTAAACTTGTGGCTTTACATTTTTCTGGATTATTGTTTTCAGTTGCAATAATGGGTTAATATTTTTTAATCTTTTTTGTTGTTGTTTT
>NW_022196894.1:72049798-72117521 GCF_008632895.1 Mastomys coucha | reverse complement strand
AAACTAAAAATTATTTATTAATTTTTATTCACAGAACTCAGTATGCATGATGGTTATACTTTTTCACAAATAGGGGAAGAAATAGGGAAAGACCATGGGACATTGACAAGAATAACCACTTACTAATCCCAGTATGCCTGGCTTGAAGTAACTCATTTACACAGCCCTCTGACATAAGTTCCTTTATCCCCTCATTGTGGAATATTATGTAAAACCATTTGAAATACAAAACCATCAATAATGTCACATATGAAGAAAATAGAAAACCAAGAGTCAAAACAAGCTAAAATCTCAGGGGTTCAAGACCACCCCTGACTTTCTACTCTAATGGCAGTGGCAAATTGTTGATGAAAATTGAAATTAGCATTCTGTGTGGGAAAGAAAAAGCCCAAGTTGATGTTTTCCATTTTACTTAAAATTAAACTAGAGAAAGAGACCCACAGCCAAACCTTAAGAGGAAATTGGGGACTCCTATGGAAGATGGAGAGGAAGAATTGAAAGAGCCAGAGAGATCAAGGACACTATAGGAAAAACCTACTAACCTGGGCTCATAGAGACTGAACTGCCAGCCAGAGAGCATGCCTGGGATGGACACAGACCATTTGCATATATGTAACAGTTGTGCAGCTTTGTCTTCATGTGGGACACTTAGCAGCAGGAGTCGGGGCTGTCTCTGACTAGGCTGCCTGTCTTTCAATCTCATTCCCCCAACTTGGCTGCCTCCTCTAGTCTCAATTAAAGAAGATGTACCTAATCTTACCTCAACTTGATATTCCAAGCTGATTGATATCTACGGGAGAACTCCACTCTTCTGAGAAGGAGAAGAGAGGTAGATGGACAATGGTGAGGAAACAAGAGGGAGGCACTAGGACTGGAGGAGAAATGGAAGCTGCAGTCAGAACAAAAAAGAAGTACTTTTTTAAATTAAAGAAATATTTGAAAGTACATTTATATGGAATTAATGAGTGTCATTTTAGAAAGCTCAGAGATCAGTTCCTATTTACACTTTTTCATTATCACTCACAAAGGACTTGTATTCATCTGTACATTTGGTAGTTACATTGGTTTAAGTCTTTATGAGCTAGATATTTTAGATTTCTGTAATGGAAGACACAATAACAAACCATATAAATTCTTTAGGACAGTAGTGCACATGAAGCATAGGAAGCCGACACAGCAGTCATCATACAGATAATAAGTCATGTTATCTAACATTTACCAGGTTAGGTACTTTTGCTGTGCTGTGACAAAGATTTCTTGTCAGGAAGTATAGAATGAAGTTAGGGTAAGTAATAGCTATAAGTATGGTAGAAAAGACAGATAAAGAAATGACCGGTTTTAGGATAAATATGGGTTAGACATTAACACAATGGCAATAAGTCTTGTCCAGGGCAGCAGGGATTTGAGATAGCTAGTCACAATGTGGACTATTGACCTTTTATCCTCTACTGATATTCCAGCTCCTACAATGTGTTCAACTTTCCAAAACATTGCTACTTAACACTGTTAAAACACAATAGTGTATAAGTGATTATATTCCAACCAGAGCAGTCATGATTTGTACATATGCAAAGAATTCTGTGGAAAATGAAAGAATAATAAACCTCCTCTCTGGCTTGGGGCTTCCAAAAGCTCAGCCAAATGTCACATGCATTTTTTATTTAATTTTATTTTTCACTTATTCACTTTATATCCCATTCACTGTTCCCCTCCTGGTTACCCCCTCCCATAAACCTTCCCTCATTTCCTCTCCCCTTCTCCTCCACCTTGGGTAATCACCCATCCTGGCACTTCAAGTCTCTGCAAGGCTAGGTGCTTCCTCTCCCAGAAAAGGAAGCCCAAGTAGAAGAACATATCTCACATACAGGCAACAGCTTTAGGGACAACCCTCTCTTCACTTGATTGGAACCCATATGAATACCAAGCTGCTCATTTGCTACCTATGTTTGAGGACATCTAGATTATGCCCATATATGTTCTTTGGTTGGTGGTTCAGACTCTGAGAGCCCCAAGGGTCCAGGTGAGATGGCTCTGTTGGTCTTCTTGTGGAGTTCCTATCCCGTTCAGGGACTGAAATCCTTTCTCCTATTCTTCAGTAAGAGTCCCCAACCTCTATCACATACATTTACTCCTAAGTTTTTAACCTGAACTTACTCTTACCCAAAATACTTGGCTACAAGACAAATTGAGCATACATCTTTCTTGAGATCATATGATGTTTGACATCTTCAAATGGTCTATGTTTTAATCTATCCATCATGGCTATGACAGCTGTTTACAGGTTACTTAGAGTTGGATATAAATAAATAAATAACTGTATTTATGTCTCTGGGCTCTCTATTTGATCTTATACAATAGAGAAGGAGTAAAATTGAACTCTCTAGTACAGTTTGAGGAAAGAAACCCACTTTTAATTACAACTAAAGTTGGTCCTTTGCCATAGGAATAAAAGATGATTAACTTGTCCTTCCAACATTTGCAATTATGTTAAGACAAAACAGAAACATTTATCCTATTACATAATATACAACATATTAAAGAAATAAACTGTAGGACAGGAAGGGAGAAGTCTAGTTGCAAAATGTATATTCCCAACTAAGTCTCAGTATTTTTGCTTTCAAGTTGATGGCTTAGGGCTAAACACCTGTCATTGGAATTAATCCTAACCTTTCCCCAGCATTTTAAGCATCAGTGCACTCAACAAAAGCAAGTGTACCTTGAACATAGATGGAGAAGCAAGAAGCATATCCTCCCAAGTCCGAAGGTCAGTCCAAAGCACTAGCAGACTCATATTAAGGCAAGCACTAATTAAAATAGGGACCAATGATCCTTTAACAATTACAACACAGCCCTAGTTGCTTTCCCCATCAACTGTTCAAGGGAGGATGAAAATGGTCCTACATTCTTTGAGCACACATATGCTCTGCTGAACCCTCAATAGGCTTCCTTATTGCTCAATAGCACATGAGGATTTATATTTCTGCAATGGCCAACAGTATGTAGAAAAACGAAATCATCCTACGAATCTGGATGATTGATTAGATCAGATTTACTAACTGGGAATCTATAAAATTTATGTAATCTAATTTTAGATTTTGTTCTGGAGAAAAACTCAGGTCCAGAATGATATGCATAATGATTCAGACTCATTATACTATGGGCACTTCAGGTCCATATATATATATATATATATGTTCATTGATTTCTGCTTTCTTACAAACAAAATTCACATGGCAAATAATACCAAATAAATCTCAAACCACTTTACACTTCAAGAAACTAAACAACATCTTTTAGTGGGGGAGAGGAGCAAACAGAAAACACTGAAGGGACAGAATGTATACTTGCAGGTCTACAACTCTCTGCTTCTTTGATAAACTGAGCTCTCAGTATTAACAGCAGACCAGCATTTCTACCATCTTTTCTTTCCCTAGTGCTGAGTGCTAAGCCCACATTGTGTCCAGAGACTTGATGAGAAGAAACAGCTGAGCATTAATTGCTTTGCCTGTGGCCTCCTTTCACCAGAAGTTGCATTCAGTGAGTCAGACCTGCCAGTCATTGCTGCCAACCCTGCCATGGCCAGCAGAGAACAGCACAGTGGGAGGAGAGAGAGAGGAAGTTTGAAGCATGGTTGTGAACACAGATCTATGTGAAGGCAAATTTGAAAGCTTTCCTTGCTAATTCTGTACTCGATATGGTACATTTCCATAACTCTGGGAGCCTCGGCCTCCTAAGTGGCAGAACAGCAACAGCATTGCTCTGTTGTTTTGCATGTTAACTGGAATGGCATGTATATGGATGAGTAGGAAGAGGACAATGAGACATACATGGGAAACAGGCGCTTCATGTGTGTTTCCATTTCCTCTTGCTTTGAATGCTTTTCTCATTCCGTACGAACCTCTATTTTAAGGGTATGTTGCTTTACTGACACTCATAATTTTGATACATCTTATATTCACTAATTCTATTTATACACTAGGAAAAGTCATCTAAGCAAGCCATGCAGAAATTTATTTAACTCTTACTTTGACAATAGTTGCACCTGGAGATGGCTTGAGGTTTAGGTCTTCTTGTCTTCTTCTTTCTTTTTTAACTGAAGATGAATTCAGTAAAATAAACTCTATAATATTTTCTCCTGAGTTTAATTCTTCTGTACCCTGTAAATTGAATGGTTTCATTGCATGCAGAAAAAAAAAATCTCTAAGAATGACATTTTACATTGTGTATTATTTGCAATAAAGCAATTTTATCTCTATACCTTCTAGGTTTGTGGGTCCCCACTCACTCCAACACTTGATATGTTCTTGGGGACTATGAAATGTTTTCAGTATTGGCCCATGTACAACATGGAATAATTATGGAAGAAAAGCTCTTCTCTAAAACTAATTGTGTGCCTTCAGAGCCAAATGAAGCTTTCATTGTAATTACCCTATGTTCCATGTATCATTCACACCACTGTTTATTTCTGAACTCCAACTGTTGGCCTGTGGGCCTGCATGTCTATCACTCTGTCTTTGCCCATCTACTCAATAAAACAGAGCTGATTCAAAAGAAGACTCAAGAAGTATTTATAAAGATTAAATTTATTGTAAAAATAAATTTCAAATTTGAAAACATGATCAATGAAGCACCTTTTTTCTTTGAAAAAGGACATTAAATCAATAAGAGGTTACCAGGTCCAAGGGTCAGTATGCAGTGTTTTGAAATGTGGGAATAAAAAGTAAAAACTTATTTAATATGAACATCTGAAAAGAAACTATGAGTTTGGACAAATATTTTATGTTTGTGTCACACTGGACAAAGGTTCTGTTGAATACTCATTTTGCTGTAGCAAATTATTCAACCCACCTGTGTGCCTCTCACTGTATTTCATATGAGCATAAATAAACTAGGGAATTCTAGAAACATTATTTATCTTTGCCTTCCAATTGCCCTAGGGAACTGCTATGAACTAGAGAATATCAAATAAACACTTACTGTTAGATCACTAAAACTCCCATTTGGGGTTTAGCTGTATGTAATCACACCTTTAGAAATATATTTATTAATTCTAGGCCTTCCAAAGATCATAGAGCCACCACTCAATCTGTTTATTCTTTATCAGACATACTCAGAAAGAGAAGCCCTAAATTTATCCAGCCATTCAAGAATTCCAAGAAAAAATAATATATTGATGCTATTATACATATCTATCTCTCCTTGTTCCCTTCTCTCTCTCCTCTCTCTGTCTCTCTCTGTTTCTCTCTGTACACACACACACACATACACATGCACACACACATACACATATATATACATACACATATATTCCTTGTACATACATATATCTATAATACATATATATAAATATATACATATATATACAAGAAGTGCTAATTTAAAGGACAACAGTACACTAAATAACTAAAATTTAATTTCAAGAGTAGATTTTGGTGTCTACCACTTGATTATAGAACTAAACTCAAGCTTCTAATCCACTGTTACCACTGTATCATTCAGTTTATCTTTTTTCTTTCCATTACACTTGAGCACAAGTATACTTTAAATTTACCACCTTAGTTATTTCTTTTGGAAAGGACTTTCAAGGGACATTTTATTTTAGAAATCTAGAAGCCTATTGCTAGAAGAATTTAACAGTTGATATTAGGTGAACTGAGCTATGTCAGCCACTTACTGGGGCCATGGTCATAGTCTCAGCTATCTATGTAGCATCCCCACTTGTTTGTTTCACTAACCACTGTAGTTTTCCCCTCTTTAGCACAGTGTATCTTCTTGAAGCCCTGTTGTTCTTGCACCTATGATGATACAACATATCCTGGAAGAAAAACACAGCAGAGCAAAGCTATTCACCTACTGGCTAGAGAGGGAAATAGAAGAAGGAATGAGGCCCTGTCTGTACACTGTGCTACAAGGTCAGACTTCATTTACCTAAGAAGACTTTGCACTGGGCTCCACCTTCAACTGCCCAATAGAGACACAGTAGAGCCTGAGCCTAAACAGGTGGATGTTAGATCTAAATTTAAGATCAAAATGGTATTCCTTCCTCCTTACTTCCATTTCTCCCTCATCACTGTGATATTTATTTTATTTTATTTTTTATAATTCTTTGTTTTACTGTTGGCCTTTTTGGTTTTTGCTTGTTTGTTTGTTTGGTTGGTTGGTTGGTTGGTTTTGTGTGTGTGTGTGTGTGTGTGTGCGTGTGAAAGCCTCTCTCATCATAACCCAAGAGAAGCTCCTAAATATAGTGCATTTTTACTGCTGTGATGTTCTTAATATAGCCGAATTCTTCTTCGTCCTATTTAATGTCTTCTACTAGTAAATAGTTTATAACATTAATACTATCACTTTGAGTTTCCTCAACATCATATATACTCCCAAGTCATGAGAAGTGCTTTGACTGAGAAACCCTGTCTTAAAGTGATAGGTAGCCATCCTGAGAGACACTGACAATGTTAAACAGAAAGTGTTGGATAGCAGGAAAAAGACAGAAAGCAGAGGATGACTGATTATAATGACTTATACTAAGGGGGAAAAAAAACCAGGCAATAGCAAGAGAAATATAACCGGGGTTGAAGTTTCCACCAAGAGGAGGAAAACTGGAAAAACTGATTCTGTCTACATATGAAAGTGTGTGTGTCCTGACAGTGAATCTGCTACATATGTGTGTGTGTGTGTGTGTGTGTGTGTGTGTGTGTGTGTGTCTGTGTGTGAATGCGGGGGCAAGTATCTTCACATGACAGAGATTTAGCTCAGAAAAATCAAAAGACAATTGAAAAATCATGTCCACATTTGAATTCTTATTAATCTAATTTAATTTTAAAAGATAAAATGTATGGAGAGGTGGTAGTCCACACCTTTAATCCCAGGAGGGATTTAACTTAGGAGTGATTTGACTCAGGAGGCAGAGGTAAGGGGATCTCTGAGTTCAAGGCCAACCTCGTCTAACAGTGGATTCCAGGACAGCCAGAGCTATACAGCGAAACCCTGACTAGGAAAAAAAATACACAGTGAGAATTCAGGAAATAACAAAGAATGCTTTGGGAACCTTAGGACTGCTGTGGAGATTTTTTCCATTTTATTAGACTTAGCATCAGTGGAAAAATGGAGCTACATATGTTAGAAAGCTAAAGTATGTGGAGGACTCTGTATCTGAAAACATATACTCAGGAGTAGTAGTGATATGATTATTGACCACAGGGAGCACATATTAATGTTATAGGTGCTTTTTTAATGATGTAAATGTGGGACTGCACATAGGGTCCATAATGTTCAGATGTAGGAGTGTGACATGTGCCCTTAGTCACATGAAACTACAGATATTGGCAAATTATAAAGCCTGCTGTAGATAATAAATGCTTTGAAGGGGAAAGGCCATTCTTAAGATACTTGCCATAACTATTTGGGTTAACCTTAATACCTATAATTTAGAGATTATGGGATATTTTTGATGGCTTTAAATGGCTTCAGCCAGGACTGTCATTTCTTAAACACAAGTGTATTTATCTTCTCTTCATATTGATGCACTTATTTTATGATGTCAAAATAATGTGTATATTTTAAATTATAGACTCTCACTCAATTATGTTGATTATTTGTAATATGGCTGCTATCTCAGATTTCAAATGAAAGTACTTTGAAAAGTGGCAGATCTAAAAACAAGATTTTCTTAAGAACCCACAAGCTTCTTATTTATAAAATACAAGTAAAATCAGATAAATTTGCACCCCTATTTCTGTTATATTTCAAGGCAATCAAGTATCAATGCAAACCAGGGAAGAAATAAGAAATGCAACAGAATTAAAAAAAATTACTGCATGATAAAAAAAAAACTATATTTATCACGCAACTGATGAAAGGGACTAAAATTATGTATTGCTTTCAATTGTAGAGTTTTATCAAACTAAAATCTTCCAAGTTTAAGGGCTAACATATTACCTTAATTTTTTGTGTATATTTCTTTCAAAAAATACACAATTACATCACTTGTTTCCTTCTTTTCTCCTTCCAAACATTCCCATTTAACATCAATTTACTCTATCAAATTAATTGCCTCTCCTTCTTTAATTTCTAGAGGACATAAATATATCCTTTAATTTTACTAATACAGCTTACTTATCTCTTATAATGATTCTTGTATGTGTATAATTTCATCATTAACTACTTAGTATTAGATATCCAATTCAGGGGCTCTATTTTAGGGAAGATTACTTTTACTTTCTTATGGCAATATTAGGGTTAGTTGTCACTATATAATGAGTAATTATAGAAAGAGAGTTAATGACAAGTTTAATAGAGTCAAAAAATACCCTTCAGGCTCATTGAAAAAAAAAAAAGGTTTTGAAATTTCCAGTGACATAAAAGCAAAAGGGGAAGACTTTGAATATCTTAAACCTGGAAACCTTACTTTTCAAAATCTTTCTTTTAAATCAATGTTAAAACATGTTTTTTTTTGTTTTGTTTTTGTTTTTTTTTGTTTTTGTTTTTGTTTTTTGTTTTGGCTTCTCCCCCTCAAAATATCTAAATACACTGTAGCTGTCTTCAGACCCACCAGAAGAGGGCGTCAGATCCCATTACAGATGGTTGTGAGCCACGCTGTGGTTGCTGGAATTTGAACTCAGGACATCCAGGAGAGCAGTCCGTGCTCTTAACTGCTGAGCCATCTCTCCAAAGCTTGTGCACTTGCCAGAGCACCATGCCTTTGGAAGCCCTTTCGGCTTGGAGGAGGCACAGTGGGTACCAGACAAAGGAGTGTCCAAGATGTATGCAATGTGATGCCAAGTTTGAGTTTATCACCAGAAAGCATCACTGCCGCTGCTGTGGGAAATGCTCACTTTGGCGCATGTGCTTCGTGGACCCTAGTGCACCAGTGTGCTGACTGTGCCCTGGTGTCCGGCCCCGAGGCTGAGTTTTATGACAAGCAGCTGAAGGTGCTCCTAAGTGGAGCTACCTTGCCTTGCAACTTTTGGGGACTCAGAGAAGTCGTCTTTTCAACAACCAGAGATGCTTGGTTCTGGATGGAGACAGTCATCGTGAATTCAAGATTGCACATGTCTGTACTGTCCAGATTCTCACAGAAGGCTTCACTCCTGGAGACAAAGACATATACACTTATACCACCCTCCTGGGAGCCTGCCTGCCTCTAAAGCAGGCGGCACCCAAGCCACCCACAGGCATGCTCCTGCAGTACACAGTGCCAGGGGCAGAGGCTGCAACACAACTGAGGCTGATGCCTGGAAAGGACGCAAGTGGCAGCAGAGGCAGGCAGCAGAATAGCTGGGAGTCATGCCCAAGGCTACCAAGCTCTTCTATGAATCAAAAGACCAGTAACTGCAAGGGAACTGAACTTGGAGCATACCTGGTTACAAAGTCCAAGCTGCTTGCCCCGGCCGGTGCACCCAGGGGGGTCTTCCCTGTGTGTGCTTGGAAACACAATTCAAGTGTCTGGAAGCAGAGTATTCACTTACCTAGTGCACTATGGACACCATTGATTCATGCTGTAAAGAGTTTATGTTGAAGTGCATTGTTGGTACTTCAGTAGTGTTGGTAGAAGCCGCACTACACAGTACTGCTAAACCAGGTTTCTCTAAACTTCCGGGTTCACAAGAGACTTTTGGCTCTGCTCCCACAGAAACAAATTCGGTGACGACCACTCAGGCCCCTGGTTTAGCACTGGGCCCTTCAGATCTCAATAGCCCATTCACAATGCCCTAGCCTGTTTCTAGACTGTTCACTCTGTCACTAACTGGGGCGATGAAAGGTCCATTTGCTGAGTCTCTAAGGGGAAGGCATTAGCTTTCTGTTTTCTACTTTCACTTACTATTTCACTTTATTAAAATGATTGTACAGTAATTTGTATGTAAAGTGTATGATTAAAACTTATTAGCCAGGCAGTGGTGGCACACACCTTTAATCTCAGAACTTCGGAGGCAGAGGCAAGTGGATTTCTGAGTTCGAGGCCAGCCTGGTCTACAGAGTGAGTTTTAGGACAGCCAGGGCTATACAGAGGAACCCTGTCTAGAAAAAAACCAAAACCAAAATCAAAACCAAACCAAACTAAACTAAACTAAACTAAACTAAACTAAACTAAACTAAACCAAACCAAACCAAACCAAACAACAACAACAAACCTACGTTTTTTTCAGAAGCAAAACTCCCTAGGAGTAAACTCATACCTGACAGTTTAATGAATGGAACACTGACAAAATGGGTCAGGTTAGGTGTGCAAACTAGAAAGAGAATGGTGTTTCACAATGCTTTCTATCCCTTCAGTTCATCTCTTTTTCTTTGCTTTTTGATACAGAAGAGAACATTTTCTTCCATAATCCTGTATTGGTAATATTTTTACAGGCAATTTGGCCATATTTTGTTATTAGGTTTAAAATGCACTTAAAGGCAGGGCGGGGCTTAATTTTGCTTATCTCTTCCAGACAGACTGTAATTAGAACTAGCCTGGGTTTTACTTAATTTCGAGGGAGTTCTTATGTAATGCCTTCACACCCTTACTATAATTAGCACTGCATCCCTCCCATTAGTGTTTTTACTCTCTAAGATTCCGCCATAATGGTCACAGCTAAAGTTGCCGTTAAAGGGCAATTGCTATTTATTATGGTCATAAAGTAGATACTTTACCACAGGGGGAAAAATGTAGTAGGTTTCCATTTAGAAAGCAGGAGCAGACGACAGTGCATTCATTAGTCATGGGACCCTAGGGGTGAAAAGCTGTTCTCAGAGAATTCCTGTTCCTGTGCTTTTCCAGCAGGCAGTTGGGAAATCTAAAAACAGATGACAAACTCTCAAGTCACTGTTCTAAAGACAACAGCAAAGGTGATTAACTGAGTTTCCTTATAGTGTCAATATCTTGCTGTTACACCAAGCCTTCGTCATAGGTGAGCTAGTGGAAGAAACAGCTTGGAAGTGTGTAGATGTTAAGACTGCAAAAGTTTGGTGGAGTCAGTTTAGAGGTCAAAAGATAGTGTCCTTTGGGGTTTTAATTTTTAAATTTTTAATTGATTTTTAAAAATCAACTTTCAAAGTAGAGCGTATTGTGATGGTATTTTCAAACAAATTTACATGCACATACACACAGTATTACAAACTATGATCCACATATGAGAAAGAGCATGCCATTTGCAAGAAAATGAAAAAAACTGTGAAGAATTAGGTTAAAGAGACATACCTTGTTCATGCCTTCCTTCAAATCCAAAATAAGTGAGCAGGCCCCTTGGTATTCTCTTTTGTCCAGGCATGTGATTGATAGCCCTTTAGACTTCTCTTTACTGACTGGCATGCCATGTTTTGGTACATTTACAAGATTCAGTGTCCTAAATCAACATCTACCATGTCCTATAGATTGGGTAAGTTTAGTGTTCCCACTTTTGCTGAATATATTATGTTGCTTTGATTAATTTTATTTTTTAAGATTCATTTTCCTGAGCATCAGAGAATGAGCCATTAACATTGTCCTTCTCACTAAAATTATCTATACTATTTCAATTTTCTTGGCAATCATATTATATGTTCAGTTTGTTGTTTTCCTTGTAAGGTTTCTTTCCTTTTCCAGGAAGGGTTAGTACCAGGTATATTTAAATCTGTCAAATTGTTAAATCTCTTCATAAACCACTTAGGAATACACAACTATCACTGGAATGAGACTTTAGCAATGCTGTATGATTAATGTCTTTCATGAATTCTTCATAATACTAGATTGAAAGATAATATTATGAATGTGTAATGGGAAGTTAACAGAAGGTGTCACTTTTTTATAATTTTCTAAGGAGGGAGGCCTTGTAATACATACCTTTAGTTCAGCTGTAAAATAAAAAAATAATGCCTAGAAGAAATTGTTTTTACTGATAAATCTCAGCTCTGTATTTATGTGGACTTCAATTTTCTCATTGTTTTTGGAATTTTAATAAAAATATTAATTTAATTTTAAGACATATACATACATATACATTTATATACATAAATATGGGTATGGATATATACATGTATATGGACTCTATCCACATGTACACCTGTGTGCCAGAAGTGGGCATCAGATCCAACTATCAATGATTGTGAACCACTATGTGGTTGCTGCGAATTGGACTTAGGACCTCTGGAAGAGCAGCCATTCCTTTTAATTTTTGAACCATCTCTCCAGGCCCAGCTAATTTCTTTTTTAGTGAGTGTTTAATTCAATAAGAAACAAAAACTTTTAAAAGTCACTCACATACAACAATTTAAATAATTTTTAAACCTATTAAAAAATTTTTAGACCTATTTAAATGGCCTAAATGAATAAATGTGTACCTACTATATGAGACCATAGAATTTTACTTTATAAAACCTGCCATGAAAATAAAATTTAAAAAGAAGTCAAAGATGAAAGCTATCTTATTGTTCATCTTCCTCAGTTTTAGTGAATAGATAAAGCAAATGAAAATTATTTTAGCCATGCAGTGGTGACACATGCCTTTAATCCCAGCCCTTGGGAGGCAGAAGGAGGAGACCTCTGAGTATGAGGCCAGGCTAGTCTACAGAGTGGATTCCAGGACAGCAAGGGTTACACAAAGGCATTGTGTCTTGAGCAACCCACCCCCCAACACACACACACATGCATCCACAAAGAAATATTTAAAATGTCTATATTGGTTAGTAGCAATGCTAGGTGAAATATCTGAATGCATCCATTCCAACTTATCTTATTCTTAATGCCATCTCTTTTCATTTATTTTTTAATTAAAATATAATTGCATTTCTCCCTTTTCCTTTTTTTCCTCCAACTATATGCATACCAATCTCTCTTAAATTCATAGCTTTAAATTTTTTATAATATATGCAAAATATGTTGTATATAATTTATTATGTAATATATACCTCTAACTGTTACTGTATATTGTATGCTATATTATACATACTTGATATCATATACCATATATCATATATATCACATATCATATAATATGTCATCATATAACATTCTATATCATATTCCATAGTACAGATTATATATTGTATATTACATGTTATATTATATATTGAACATTAAATATTAAATATTAAAATTTAAGTATTATATAAAGGCAACCTGCTCTGTTCCTTTAATGTTATCTGGATGCATATAATACAATTTGGTATTAGAAATCCAGTTAGAGGCCCTACCCCTGGCATAGACAATTTAAACCACTTGCTGCATCCTTTAGTTGCCTATATTTCTTTTTCTATGGATAAAGTATTAAGAGATACTCTTCCATGTTATCATGTCCATTGGTCTTGTACTTATTCAGGTCTTATTTAGGTAGTCATATTGTTGAGGTATCATGGGTGAAATGTCCCTTTTCTCTAGAAGACACATGTCACAGCAGCTTCCCTGGACCTAATAGATCCTGGCATCTTCCTGGCCTCTCTTCTACAATGTTCCTTGATCCTTAGATAGAGGAGTTGTGTTATGAATCAATGAACTGCATTTGAACACCCCATGATCAAGTGATCTTTGCATTTTGACCATTTGTGGTTTTCTGTAATGGTCTCTGTGTGTTGCTAAGCAAGGTTTTTCAATGAGGGCTGAGAGCTACATTTATCTGTAGGTAAAAAGATAAGTTCTTAAGAAACAGTTAGGAACTATGCTATTTTATTTTTAGCACCATAAAGTAAGTAGCACCATAAGTTCTCTTCTAAGAATTATGACTTCACTAGCCCTAAGTTCCCTAAAGTTTCAGTGCCAGACATGATTTCGTTTCTTTTCGGTAGGCCTTAAATCCATTATTTTCTGATGGCTGCCTCTTTTGATGCAAATCGAGCCTACTATATGTTATTAAATATTAGTAATCCAAGACTTCAGAGTTTTGATGTTGGTTTGTGAAATAAAATGAAGCTTTGTAGAAGAAGAGTGACATAATATGACTTATTAAAAGAAAATTGCAAGTGTCTAGAGAGTCACATACTATTGGATGTGAATGTTGGGAACATTAAAATGACCCAAAGAAAGTATAGTAATGACAGTGATTTGGATGAAGTGGCTAAACTTGAAGATATGAGTATTTTTAATATAGACATCATGGATTCTCCTTAGATCACAATGTGATAGATGTATCAGCCACAGTCAAAAGTGATTCTCAATAGTCTTTCTGAACAAATGCATTGGTTGAAAATTGGTGTATAGAGTAGATAGACTTCAATATGCAGAGAGAAAAAAACAGGAAACATAGAGAGATCAGTTTGGGACATGTTAACTTAAAAAAAAAGTCTGTTAGACATTCAATTTGAAAAGAAAAAAAGCAAAAGTACATGAATCTACAAGTTCTAGAATTCAGGAAAAATTGGTTTGGCTGCAAATTTTTCTCTTAATTAGCATATAGATAGTATGCAAAGCCTTGGACCAGATGTGATCACCAAGAGAAATAAGTGGCCTTGGCACTCCAAGATTTTACAGAATAGAGAACTAAGAGGAAACATCTGGAAAGTTTGCAATGTTGTAGTTAGACCCAGAGACAAAACAGGGAATTGTGGTATACAAAAAGTTAAGCAACCAAAAAAAAAAAAAAGATTTTAAAGATGAGGAGAAAAGAACTGAGAACTAACTATTGAATTTCCAATGGGATGGTCACTGATAACCTTGGTAAGAGCTCTTATTGCAGTGTGCTCATGGTCATTTTTAAAGCCTGATTTGAATTAGTTTGATGGAGTTGAGAAGGGTAAAAAAGAATTATTGACAGCTCATTTGAAGCAAATAACCTCCTTGCTCTTGATGTCTGCCAGGCTGAACTGGAATAATTGGATCCCCTGCCTATACCTTTGATGGGAAAGCATGGATATTGTTCATTAAGATTTTCTTAAAATTCTGTCTAAAAAGCAAACAAATAAAAACACAACAAACATCTTGCTGAGCAACAGACTCAAACACCAGTGGGAAAGGTGTGCAGAGAAAGACACTGATAAATAAAGGTGTGCAGAGAAAGACGCTGATAAATAAAGGTGTGCAGAGAAAGATGCTGATAAATAGGAAGGACAATTGTTCTGTGAATGTATTAAAATGTACATGAACTCAAGTTCCTAAGTGGTGCTGTATTTAACTAAATGGCCGTTGTCTATTCACAAAGTTAGTAGTTTGTTCCTCACTTATAATATTAATCCAAAAAATTATTTTAGATGATCAAAGATATAAAAGGCATTTTAAAAGATTGCCTAGCTGTGATTTACTTAAGTAAACCAAAGATAACCCTCATGTCAAAATTTCTCCTCCTGAAAATATCTTAGCATGCACAGGAACTTCATACCCTATTGGTAAAGTATATGCGAGTATCTTTCCTCAACTTTCATATACTCACTAGTACTACTAATCATATAGATTGTGGATGTTCTGCCACGTTACTCTATTCTTCTTGGGACCTTCTGGTCCTTTATTTCAGCATTTTGGTATCCCTTATGTACCAGACATCTTTATTCATATTTCCTCTCTGCTATATTCATATCACATACACAACCTGAATATCATTCTGGCCTCCCTAATGTGATATACCTGTATCAGTTTGTACTCCATCTCATATGCATGTGCATCCATCTTACTTTGATCCACAGTATGGAGTACCACAGGGTTACAAGGCTCTGTGGAGTGCTGTTATAGCAATGGTGGCTGTACAGTAATGATGACGATTCCATACAAAGTATTTTCTTTCTAAAATGCACTCCTTAGAGCTCAATCACACTCCTTTAGAAGGCCTTACACCCAGAGGAACATGAGCAGAACAAATGAAGTGAATAACTATAAAATAAAGGAACATAAATATTTATAGTTATGGAGGTAGGATACATCAGGAAAGATCTATGGGAGTGTGGGGAGGGAATATGTTCAAAATATATTGTACAACATTCTCAAAAAATGTTTCAAATCTTTTTAGAGATATTTTCTCTCAAGATAATTTTCAATGAACTTAAGCTAAAAACAATATTGTAGTTAAGAATGCTATGAGCCTTACATTTTGAGGAAGGTGAAGCTTTATCATTTTTAGTTTTGCCCTCCACAATTTCTGTCTTCTATATTGCATTTTTTTTTGTATTTTAAACATACTTCTATTCTATTTCCTGTGTAAATCAGGGAAGTTAGTGTGTAATATTTCATGACCGTTCATGCTATCACTGAGAAAAAATTTCTAACTTTTAAACATATATAAAGTTTTTATGTGTGAGCGTTTGAAAGCTGCTTG
Source organism: Mastomys coucha (assembly GCF_008632895.1). Lineage (NCBI taxonomy): Eukaryota > Metazoa > Chordata > Mammalia > Rodentia > Muridae > Mastomys > Mastomys coucha. The sequence goes on along the minus strand of NW_022196894.1, from coordinate 72,101,334 downwards.
TATTAGCTTCTGAATTACACACTATTTCTATGTCCCTATTAGAATATTTTATTTGCTCAATTACTAAGAACGTTTTATCAGAGTGTCCATACGTAGAAAGCAAAGTTCAATGACATATTTTGCTTATCATCACATCCTGAATGGTACTGGGCAGGCACATCTGTTGGTAGAAGACAACATCTTAGTAAGGGAAAACTTTTCATTTATCAATGCACTGCCTCTTCTCAACTTACTGAAACTAAGTTGTGTTTATTTGCATTCCAGATTTTTCTGCTTTACAAATGTTTCCTTTATTACTTTACTAAGGGAGTTTTCTCTAATATTCTAAAACCAGTTTCTCAGACTCACATCTTAATGTTGAATTCTAATATCTCTTTGAGTTGAAATGTCTGTACATTGGATTATTGTACTGCGATGATCACAATACATCCAGTTATGATCCCTCCATCTTAGTTACAGCAGGTGTTCCCAACAGCCTTAAACACGTGGAGCTGATCACCATAAAAGCTTGTTTAAACTGTTCCTTAGCAATGTACCCAGACTCTGATTAGTGAGAAACAAGATGTTTGTCTTAAATGCTCTGATCATCTTTATCTTACAGTGTTTGTTGATATGATCAAAATTTCAAGATCCTGCCATCTAAGTTTCTTTTGGGTTCTATGTTAACTTTTCACCATCGATTTAGATAATTCATCTTATAAGCAGAAAGTGCCATCATGACCTTTGTCTTCAGATTCCCTGTCAGGTGTTACAGATGATTTTCTTCACCACACATTAGGCAAATACTTTTTCGTGATATGATTGACATGTAGAAAAGCAATATGTCTTTCAGCTAAAATAGTCAATATTTTAAGGAAGGATATCTATATGTGTTCTAATAAAATTGAGTTGAAACAAATTCTGCATCAATAATTCAGAGAAACCAAGACAATAACAAAAATATAAAACATTATTATACTGATTTGATGAATATCATCATAAACTCTGACCACAGTCAGGTATTCTTTTACATAGGATATTCAGAATAAAGATATAGTTGAAGCAATACAACAAACACATTAGAAACTAAGAAGCTATTGGTACTTTTTAGATAGGAGTTGAAAGAAAATAATCCATTCTATTTATCTGAAAGATATCCAGTCACTTTCATCTTGCTTATATTAAATGCCATTTTGAAGAACTACTCAAATTCCCTTAAAAGAAGATTTGATCAGAAAGGAAAGTATTAAATAATGAATTTCCATGCTTTGAATTTTATGCATGCCTTCACATAAAATAACTTTCTGATGCATAAATCTCTTTTATCCCATGCAGATGCCACAAAATTTAGACATAGGTGTTGAGAAATGACAACTTGGAATATGGGGAATAAATCTCCAATGTAGATATAAGAGGACATTTTGTTTCTCAACTTTGACCCTTATGTGATGATACTACTGTCTACCCAAATAACTGTAGCACTTGGAATAATATCAGTCTCTTAAAAATTGGCCTTAGAATAAATTATTACTTATTCTTATGAGGTATGTTTGTTTAAGGACTGTGATGGATATATGGATGTAGGAATAAAATGTATCCACTTTCTGTTTACATTTTATCACCTAATTAATATATTATCAACATAGAACAATATCTTATAAACATATTTGTAGGGACAACAGACATAAATACACATGTCACAAGTGTATAGACCCTTTAGCAGGATCTCAAACATGTAAATCTGTTCATGCAGAAAAAGAATAGATTGCATTTCAACTACACAAAAACAAAACTCAGCTCATGATTCTTAATCTTACTGTCTCTCTGTGCATCAATTCTTATCATTGTTCTTCAAAGATATAGATATAAAATTTTGATTAATGAGTATTTTTTCCTGAATAATAATCTCTTTGCCCCTACCTGGGATTTCAATTAGATAGAACTTTAAGCAGATATATGTAATTAATTCATATTTTTTTCAGTTGGTATTTACCTGCTGGGGTACTTATTATGGCTTCATTTTATTTTTTCCATTTTTTTTCTTAATCACAATATAGTTATATCACCTCCCCTATCTCCTCACTCCTCCCTCTTCCATGTTTCCCATACCTCTTTCCCTCCGAAATTGATGTAGTCTCCTCTTCCATAATCATTGCTGTTAATATACATATAGTCGAGTAAAACTAGTACATCATTCTGAGTCTCTTCATTGTTCACTACCAGTGTTCCCTACCAGTTCCCTATTATGGCTGACTACTGGGTGTTGGATATAATGAGGGACTCATTTCCAGGAATACTTATTCTTCATCTCTCCGTTGCTTTTAGCTGTTTGCAGCTCTTCATTTTCAGGTGGGGTCCTGTGAGATTCTCTCCACCTATCCTGGGATGTCACCTCTTGTTGGTATTGTTCAGGTTAAGAAGCCACATTAGAACGTTTTCACTGACACAGCTTGCCTGTCATAAGTAGCTATGAGGCAAACATCTCTTAGTAGACTCTAGAGAACTCTGGTTCTTAGAATCTCCCTTCCCCCTCTTCCTGGGTGTTCTGTGACCACAGGTACAGGAATTGTGCTATGGAAGAATCATCGTGGGCTGAGCTACTCTGAATGGTTCTCTGCATGTTGACTTGAAGATTTCTATAATGATCACTTTCTGCTGCAAAGGAGATGCTTCTATTTTTTTTATTTAATATTTTTATTAGATGTTTTCTTGATTTACATTTCAGATGTTATCCCTTTTCCTGGTTTCTCCTCTCTACCCCACTCTCCCCTCCTTTTAAATGAGGGTGTTCTGCCACCCACCCACCCACTCCTGCTTCCCCGTCCTGGCATTCCCCTACACTGGGACCAAGGGCCTCTCTTCACATTGATGTCCAACAAGGCCATCCTCTGCTACATATGCAGCTGGAGCCATGGGTCTCTCCATGTGTATTCTTTGGTTGGTGGTTTAGTCTCTGGGAGCTCTGGGGAGTCTGGTTGGTTGATATTATTGTTCTTCCTAAGGGGATGCAAACCCTTCAGCTCCTTCAGTCCTTCTCTAACTACATTGGGGACCCCGTGCTCATTTCAACCATTAGACAGAGATGCTTCTTTAATGACAGGAGATGTCTCCATTTTTCTCTACTCTAGCTGCAAGTGAAGACTGTGGCAGGAAGAAGGTCTGAGATCAGGAATATTCCCAAAGGAAGCTATGGCTTCATTTTACCTCATAACTTATTTTATTTGATGTTGGCACACCTGGTTTATCAGCTTTACACTGGGAATATTAATTTTTACCTTTTAATATCCACATTCCATGTGTTCAGATGCCAAGAGGCATAGAAACAGGCAGGCTTCTAGAGAAAAGACTGTAAAACTCAGTGCTAAGCAAATCAAGGTATATTTCCAAAGAATTACATGTAGTCACAGGAAACTATTTGAGTTATAATACTTAACCTAAGAAGTGTATTTTTTGAAAGTTTAGTTATTTAAACATTTGAAAGAGCAAAAAAAAAGAATTATGTGGTTTTATTCATTGTTCAAAGAATGGGAGATAAAGGAATTTCACTACAAATAGTAGATGAAAAAGTCTAAATATAAAGAATGAGTGGGAGGTCAGGCAGGAACAGTGCTTACCTACCCTATTCTCATCTTTATGGACGCTTTTCGGTTGCCTTATGGCAGTTAGAAAGCTCATCGCATTAACATTTAACCAAGAGCATTTCCTCACGAAGTTTTAGTAATCAGGCCAATGATCCAGAAGAAAAGAGAATCCTGTTTCCAGGTGAGAACAGAGGAGCATTTGGTCTAAGCCATTCCAGCAAATGTACAACTCTAATGAAAAGCATCATGCAAAACTGAACACATCTGAGATCTGTATGCAGCTTCGGGGCCTGCTGGGGAGCAGCTAACCTTGCATTGCAGCCAAGAATTCTGAGAGAGTTTTTTCCTTTTAAATAACATTCCCAGGTTGGAGAATAGGTTTTATTGTATTATTCACCCCCCAAAAAAAGCCATTAAGTTACACTGTTACCTGTGCATAAGGAACCAGAAACAGAATGTGGACAAGATAAGACTTAAGTGGGGTGTCAAATCCCTTGAAAGGGAACAGGAACATGGATTAGAAAGGCAAAGAGATCTGGAGGGAGTTTGTGTTTGCAGTGTCTGAGAAATGGCAGGAGAAAGGACACTTGGAGCTGACTAAACTGGAGCAGAAGAGCTTAATGTAGTAGGTAAAATGAAATAATTTCCAAAACACTTAGCATTGATGTCCTTTAATGTACTAACCTTATTCTAATCTATTATTAATTTACTATTTTAACTATTAAACTACTTCTATGGCAGAAATTGTAGAGTGTAAAGAAAATTTTAAAAATATTCAGATCCTGGAAATTTAGCATCCATATTTAATTTTTAGGAAATATTCACCTGTTTAGTATTTATATAGGAAAAATATTAAACATTTAGTTGGATGTTCCCAGTAAGTCTAGGGAGCAACCATTAATTCTTTGACATGATATATGTGTTCTATCATAAGATCTCATATAACTATACAATGTTAATATTTTAAGTATACATTAAATTTTGGTTAATTGAATAATTGCACCTTAATTTTAGTCTTCTTTCTCACATTAATATTCATATAATCTTCAGAATATACTCCTTCTATAAATAATTAGAGGATAACTGTTTCATATGTTTGTCTACACATTTGAGGTAGTCCACATAGGTTTTGACTTTTAAGTTTTAGATATTTTTATACATTAACAATAAGATAATTGATGTCATTGGAGAATTTTCATGCATATTTTATGTTTATGAACCCCTGCCCTTTATTCCCTTTCCAGATTTCTTTTAATTTAAATTTTATTAAAATTATTGTATTAGATACATTGAGTTAGATATAGTATGGCATTTTTAGGGCAACACATTTTAGTTCCTTTAATCTGACAAACTTCTTTCACCTGGATTATTCCTTATAATCCATTTCCCAGTCTTCTCTTCTTGCATGCCTCATGCATCTTTTTGCTGCTCCACTTTTTGAATAATATATTTTAATCATCAATTGATCTCATTTCTATATTAGTAGGTTTTCCTACACTTGTAGACATATATATGTGTATGTATATGTATATGTATAGTACAAGTTAAGATGCATATATGAGGAAGAATGATGTGTGGTTTTTTTACCTTTCTGATTTTGGATCTCTTTGATTGATTAATACTGTATGTTACTTATCCATCCATTTCCTGAAAATTCTTTATCTTTTCAATGGTATAACATTCAGTTATGTATATTACCACATTTTCATTATGTATTCATTGTTCATAGACATCTAGGATGATCCATTATTTTGCTTGAATGAATAGCGTAGAATGTATCTATGAACAATCTGTGCAATTATCTCTGCAGTAAGACACAGAGTCCTTTTGGTAAATGCTTAAGTATGCTATACCTGGCTCATATGATAATTTAAAATTTTTTAGGCACCTCTATGTTAATTTTGAAAATAGTTGTGCTTTTTGCAGCCACAGCAATAGTGAATAGGAGTCTCCTTCACCAGACTCTCTACAAATCCTTGTCAGATTTCTTAATGATAGCACTCTGATTGGGCTGGGTGCCACCTCAGAGGGATTTTAGTTTTCATTTCTTGATAAGTACAGACATTGCAAATGTTTAAGTGTTTCTGCTACCTTTCTTATCAGTTACCATTCTTCTTCCTAATAGTCCCAACTTCTGTTTTCAGTCATATTATTTTATTGCTTACTCTTATCTTTTTCATTCTGCCCAATGAGGGTCTCTTCCTTTTTATGGTCAATTTTCTAGTGAAAGAACACACATGCATCCTTACATGCATATGCACACACATTAAAATTCATAGTGTGTTCATTGGCTTGAGTTGTGCATCTTCTTGGCGCTCAGTGCAAAGTTCCAGTGGATTCTCTTTCCTGGGAATGTCATAATGGTCACCTCATTTTCTTTTTCATATTTCCCCCCTAAGAATACATAAGGACTTTTTCAAAAATTGTTTAGTTACTAAACCTTAGTGGTTTTTTTATTATTATTCATACCAGACATACAAAAGCTTCCCCAGAGTTGTTGTCAAAGGCTGTCTGTGAGACTCTGCAGTCTATTTCAGTTTCTCTTCATTTCTTCCAATAGGTTGAAAGACAGTACCTTCTGCTGAAGATAACATGCACTTCTCAAGAGAGCTCAGAAACTCTGTAGACAGAATTGACCAGCATGCATTTCAGCAACAGAGCTCAGAACCTCCCTAGATAGAATTGACTAGCCATTGCCTTTCCTGAGAACTAGCTTTCCTGGCACCAGGGGGAAATATGCAAGCTTCCAATGATGGGAGGCACCCAATAATCCTAACTAGGCATGGCCCCTATGAACCACATCAACTGCCAGCATGGTACAATAATTCTAAGCATACACTAATTGTGCACATACATTGGACTTTAACAAATAATGCTCTTTTAACAAATAATGTTCTTAATCGGACTTAAGATCTGCTCAAGAATGAAATCATGCCTTCTACTTAAACCCACCTAACTTCTCAGTCCTGGTGAAGTCACTTACAATGCATTTTGATCATATTTACCTCCTCTAACACCTTCCTGACTCACCTCTTGTTTCTAGCACATGCAACTTTGTGCCCATTATTTTCATTTTCATCCACTGAGTCGTTTGTGCTGTCCATATATTCTTAGGTGTCTGGCTGTTCACTATAGCATGGTGGAACTTACCAAGGATTACACTTCCAGGCAGAAAAAAAGCTGACTCTCCCAATCAAATCAAAGAAAATTATCCATAGCTTTTAGGATAGGGTTAGAATTGGTGCTCAACTCTCATTTTCATTCTGGGTTTGCTCTGGTCTAGGTTTGAAATGATTTGCCCATGATGTCACAACTGCCAATGTTCTTGAAGTTTAAAAGATCCATTAATCTGCAGTTATAATAATATGTCACTAGGAGTTGGTTTAATACTATGCTCATTTAAGTGAATAACAGCAGTAGTAGGTTTTTCCTTGGCACATAATGTCTCATTTTGGTTCTCAGCTTCAATAATGGTCGGTTTCTGGATTTCATGTTTGTGGAGAACTTAAACCCCATCAGAAAGTGATTATTTGGTTCTGTAATATTTATGGAACTATTGCACAAGTGGCTATGTTTTCCAGACTGATCCTTGAAACTTCTAGATTTCACAGATGAGAAAATATGGTGATCTCATTTCTATTCTGGGGTAGTCTACAAAATAAGCTGGTTGACAATGGTTTCTTAAATAGTAATAAATGATATTTCTACTCTTCCATTAACACTGGTTCAAACTATTCACAGAAACCACCAGGAGAAGTGGTAGCCTCTGTCGCATCTAACACTGACTGAATGGCATACTGAGACCCAAATCTATAAAGATAAAAATGTCAGAGATATAAAGTTTTTAATCCACACCATGTCAAAGAATACTATTAACTGACATAATATATCATCTATTTTAGTTCAGTGTTGTTATCATAAAATAATATGGCAGAAAAGCACAATTTGATTCTTAGTTTATTTTAGGGCACTTAACTTTGAAAAGTGATTAGACAATATATTACTTTATGAAGTATATGTGGTTCATTAATAGCAAAATAAAATTAAGGTTTATTCTTATCCATGTTGGACAAATGGAGGTTTAATTATTTAAATTTTTGATTTATAATAATGCAAGCATATTGTTAATTTAGTCATACCCTAAAAATTTTATATTGAAGAAGTTTTTCAAGTTTCTGCCAAGTGATATACATTTTTCTTTGAAATTGTAAAAGTTTTCTTAAGATAAAGTTTATGAGTAATTACTAGTGAAACTGAAATCTTTCTCCTTGAGTCTTAAGAATTATGTGTTCTGTCTTCCATAGTCCTTTCATTAATGATCCTAACATTGTTAATATTTTATATTCTAATTGTGTTCTGTTACAGCTTTAATTTTGCTCTAGTGAAATATGCCCCTACAAAGTATCCTTCTACCTTCATAAATTGAAATTCATAATGGAAAATGGTTTCAATTACCTAAGGTTAAGCTGAGCCTTTTTATTGAGTGTATTTGGTATTTTCTAACTTATCCTAATTACATTTCATGAAAATGTATAGTTTCAGTGTAAAACATTTCTTTAAAATAAATAATACTACCACTGACATTAATGATATCTATGTAAATAGTTAATTATATAGAATGTATATTAAATCTTTTGGATTATGTCAGATCTGAATTATTATGAGACTAACACCTTTCCATGTTATAAAAGTGATTTAAAACAATTTAAATTGTAGAAAGAGGAAAGCCTTTGTTTTTATTGATTTGGACTTCTGTGACTGACTTAAGTGGCTATGGCTTAATTCTCACAAATGATTTTATGGTAAAAACAGTAATTATTATGGATCATTGGTTGTATTAAGAAATCTCATAATAAAATGATTCTAAATTCCCAAAAACTATTTTCTTTTTTAAATTTTTTATTGGCTATTTTATTTATTTACATTTTAAGTGTTATCTGCCTTCCAGGTTTCCCCTCAACAAACCCCCTCTTCCACCTCTTCTACCCCCCTGCTTCTATGAGGGTGCTCCCCCACCCACCCACTCTGCCTCACCGCCCTATCATTCCCCTATGCTGGGGCATCAAGCCTTCGGAGGACCAAGGTTCTCCCCTCTCACTGATTACAGATACGTAGCTTATCTGCAAAACTATATATAGCACAAATCTGAATATAACTATTGTAAGAAATCTAAATAGATATTAGATAATGACTAATATTAATATTATATTTTTTTTCACATTTTACTGATTCTTATAAGTTTCCTATCATATACCTTAATATCATTCATCTCCCCATCCCTTTATAACTGTACTTGGTCCCTGCAACTCTTCCCACAAAAAATAATTTTAAAATGTAAAATAATAAACCTAAACAAAACAAAAGAAAAAACATATAAAATATATCATTGTGGAAGCTGTGGTGTGTCACAGTGTATACCACAGTATAGCCTTTTATCCAAAGACACAGGATTTCCATGACATAGGACAACAATGGGATAACCAAGAGAAGTCCTAGTGAGGATCTAATTTAGATAGTGTAGTAGATGCCAGAGGCTTTGAACCACAAACAATGATTCATGACAATAAACATTTTCAAGTAAAGGTATTTATAAAATTTGATTCAGTATTTTCTTTCAAATTTAACTTAGCCCAATGAAAGATATGCCCAATGAAAGATAATGCTTTCTTTCACAAAGCTAAGCAAATGTTTTAATAAATTCTGTTCTAGTCAATCCACTAGTTTTGTCAATTCTACTGGTCATAATCAGGGATATATAACAGTCTTTCCAAGTTCTTGACACCTTAAATGTCCAAATCAAGGTAAGGTTGTATATGACAGCTAATTGCTAATTAACTGAAATGTTAAGAAAATTGTGCTATTGGTTACATTATAAGCAGAAAGGTAGATGATAAGGCCTGAATAAACAGAAGAAAATAAAACAGAGAGAGGGATATGGCAGTATAGTACAAAGGGGGGTTCTCCTAGGATTGTTGGCATAGAAAATAAAAGGATCTAGTCATAAATCAAGGACCACAGGATATTCTAAAATCTGATGATATAGATTGTACATCAGAGGGGATGCAACCCTCTCAGACGTTAATATTAGACAATTTAGAAGTCTTTCAGAAAGGACTAATATCCTATATATACAAAAATTCAAGAAGTTAGACTCCAGAGAACCAGATGACCCTATTAAAAATGGGGTAAAGAGCTAAACAAAGAATTCTCAACTGAAGAACAGCGAATAGCTGATAAACACCTAGAGAAATGTTGAACATCCTTACTCATCAGGGAAATGCAAATTAAAACAACCCTGAGATTCTACCTCACACCAATCAGAATGGCTAAGATCAAAAGCTCAGGTGACAGTAGATGCTGGTGAAGTTGTGAAGAAAGAGGAACACTCCTTCATTGCTGGTGGGATTTCAAACTGGTACAACCACTCTGGAAATCAGTTTGGTGGTTCCTCAAGAAATTGGACATAGTACTACCTGAGGACCCAGCTATACCACTCCTGGGCATGAAGCATGAAGATGCTTCAACATGTAATAAGGACACATGCTCTACTATGTTCATAGCAGCCTTATTTATAATAGCCAGGAGCTGGAAACAACCCAGATGTCCCTCAACAGAGGAATGGATACAGAAAATGTGGTACATCTGCACAATGGAGTACTACTCAGTGATTAAAAACAATGAATTTATGAAACTCTTAGGGAAATGGATGGATCTGGAGAATATCATCCTTAGTGAGGCAACCCAATGACAAAAGAACACACATGGTATGCACTCTCTGATAAGTGATACAATCCACAAACCCAAAAATCCAGGATACAATCCACAAACCAAAAATAAATAAATAAATAAATAAATAAATACCTCAAGAAGAAGGAAGATCAAAGTGTGGATACTTCGTTTCTTCTTAAAATACCCATGGAAGGATTTTCAGAGACAAACTATGGAGCAGAGACTGAAGGAAGGGCAATCAAGAGACTGTCTCACCTGGGGATTCTTCCCATATACAATCACCAAACCCAGACACTATTGTGGATGCCAGCAAGTGCTGGCATACAGGAGCCTGATACAGCTGTCTCTTCAGAGGCTCTGCCAGTGCCTGACTAATACAGAAGTAGAGACTCACAGCCATCCATTGGACTGAGTACAGGGTCTCCAATGGAGGAGCTAGAGGAAGGACTGAAGGAGCAGAAGGATTTTGCAGCCCCTTAGGAGGAACAACAATATGAACTAACCAGTACTCCCAGAGCTCCCAGGGACTAAACCACCAACCAAAGAGTACACATGGAGGGACTCATGGCTCCAGCAGCATATGTATAGCAGAGAATGGCCTTCTTGGACATCAATAGGAGGAGAGGCCCTTGGTCCTGTGAAGGTTCTATGCCCCAGTGTAGGGGAATTCCAGGACCAGAAGCCGGAGAGGGTGAGTTAGTGAGCAGGGGAACGAGGGAGGGAACCAGGGTTTTTTTTTTTCGGAGGGGAAACTGGGAAAGGAGATATCATTTGAAATGTAAATAAAGAAAATATCTAATAAAAATAGAAGTCTTTCAGAATTCTCATCTCCAAAATTATAAAATACACAATTTAAGACTAACGTTGTCATGATTTGCCTAATCAGGAATAGGAATGCAACCACCTTGTGTCATATTACAGTCAGCAAAGGAAGTCTATCACTTGATTTTACTTGGCACAAAGTTTCACAAAATGCCTAAGTGTCTCTGCTATCTGTACTAAGTAGGCCGAGTTTGAACTATAGCAAAGGTGATAACTGCACTTTCAATTTCCAGTCCCTTGGGCCATGTGATGCTTCAATTCACAGTTGTGAGAATTAACCTTCTCATATTTAAGGAATCCAGTTCAGGAACACAGCCTAATTACTCAATTACTCTAGAGAATTACCAAAATGCAATGTACAGAGGATTCAGGTTAATTTTCAAAAAATCAAAAAACTTTTTGATTTAGTTGTTATATTTCAATTTGCGTATCTTTATTTCTTCTTATTTTATTAGTCATCTAGCTCATTCAAAATAAAAATAACATTTAATAGGAAATTTTAAGTTAGCATGGACTAAAATGCATTGTTCTTAAACTTAGGAGTCTTTGTAAAATCAGAACAAAAATTAACTTATTTTTCATTATGGTTAAACTTCCAAATAAAGTTTGTTAGATATAAAGTAGTAAAATATTATTTGTTTGTTTGTTGGTTTGTTCCAAGGTCTTCCTGTGTTGCTTGAGTTGGCCTTCAAATTCCAAGCTGATCGGATGGACCTTGAATGCTAGATTTTCCTGCTTCAGGCTCCTAATTTCTGGGCGACAGATTTACACCACTATGCCGGATCTAAAACCCTGCCTTTATATCATTGGACTAATAAAGAAAGCATGATACTTTTCATGAAAGCCTTTGAATCTCCATTAGTCTAACACTGCATTAATTTCAATGCACTAATTTTTTTTACAGTGTGGATTTTGTGTCCTAGTGACTTGTTAACTATGATATTGGTTGTGTACAGAAAGAAAAGGGTAACACTGAATCACTATTAACCTATCTAAGGTTATCATTAGATTATGTTTTCAGACAACAAATTGCGCCAAACAACTTACTTTCCTTGGACCACATTGCATTAATGAAGGACACTAATCAATAAGGCTGCTCATTCTCTGGCATAAGTCTAGTTACCCATTGGCTAACAGAGCTGCTATGGATTAAACAATGCCTATTAAGAAAATTTGCTAACAGGAACTTTTTCTTCACCCTAATTTTTAGCATGGGGTTTTATTACTGAGTTAACATAACTCATTGTTACTGCCAAAAATACAGCATTATCCCAATGACATATTTTTTTTTGTATCAAGGTTAATTTAAAGTGATTAGCATATGCAGTAGGGATGTTGCTATGGGGATAAGAACTACACATCTTCTGATGGGCAGAATATGATTGTTACTGCATCCCTACTAAAATTGGATTATTTGTTTTAATGTCATGAGGAACAAGTCACACGATAGAGATCAGTATCTCTTAAATAGCATCCCACACTCCTCAATCAATCATCTTTTCATGCCTTCAGAATGCTGTGCATATGAAAATCACTACTTTATTATCCGCCTAGGTAAGTTTATCATGATGTATTTGGATATTTAGAAGATTTCTTTTAATTACTATTGATTCTCTCATCTCTCAAGAGGGAAAGTAGCAGTAGTTAAAGGCAGAGTGCTTATTCAACTTTAATTCATTCATCAAACATTCATTGAGAGCTTGATGTTTGGGTGTGACTATTTTTATATGCTGGCAAGAAGATGAAATATTGTAGGACATATTTCCTCCACTTCCTTTTCCTTTTTATTCCTCCTCCTAGTTGTCTTTTCTTTCTTCCTCCTCTTCTTCCTCTTTCTACGCATCTTACCATCTCTCTGAATATAATTTTAGAAAGGTGTGGCAATGCTATTTCCTGTAATATTTTTTTGGTGGGTCACTTCTTCAGGAGAAAAAATAATTGTCTGTACTCTGGATCATGTTGATAGAGATTTGAGATTAGTGCACTTAGTGATTTTTTTTTATAAAGTTGTTATTTTAGTATACCAAGTAGAACATGGAATATCTGAGTAGTTGAATAGTCCATCAAGAAACACTTTTCCTGGAGTTTATTTTCTATGCATCACTTTCCATATATGACCATAGAAATTGGCTGTATGGTCCTTAGTGATAGTGAAATCGTCTAGTGTCAGCCTATTTCATGCTCAAATGGATTCAACAACTTAAAAGTATTTCTAGGTCTGTTGTCACTCATCTGCTTAAAGCTTCTGCTAGTTTAAGATGTCAGTTATCCATCTGGCAAGTTCCAGATATTTGAAATAATGCATGAAATTCCAAGTTTCATGTAAATAAAACTCATTTTATGTACAGATAACATGCCTTTCCTTCTTTGTCATTTTATAATATTTTCCTTATAATATTAAGCAGTTAAAAATGCCTGATGATTTTTCACATATTTGTGTAAATAAAGTAACAATCTCCTGATTATTATAAAATTCTTGAAGTAGCACAATAGTTTGTTCCATGTCTCTTAACTATAGTTTGATATGCTTTCATTTTTATACTTTAATGTATACTCCTTTTAACATACTTTCATTTTAATGTGATTATTATTATATTCTTCTTTGAAACATGACTACAATGCCTTTAAAATATAGCATTGCAGTGTCTCTTAATAACATTGCTCCTTCTCGTGTGACACATTACCATTCAAAAATTCACCCAGAACACTAAAATCTAATTCCAGACCTAGGGAGATAGAATGGATAATGATACTGATTTGGGTCACCAGCACATAAATTTAATGACAGCTTGGAAAAAAATTTTACATTGTTACCAAATATACTCCAATGATATCATATTTAAAATTTCCATTATATATGAGATAAATACAATTTTGCATACTCATTGGCATTTAGGACACAATCAGTACGGACATTCATTCTGGTACTTAGAATGGTACTGCTGTAGATGTGAAGTGATTAACACAGGGGGGAACCACCTTCATTTGTACCATTGAAAGATGTTATGATATAAAAGAGACAAAAGGAACATTAACGCTTTATACATGTGGGATATTGAGGAATAAACATCTTGAGAACCATCCATTAAAATACAGTTTTAGTAGCCTGTGAATCCCATTGTAGGCCACATAAAACGTGGGTCTGGTTTTTAATGTAGAATCCAGTCAAGATGGCATTGCAGTCCAAAATAAAGCAAATTATAAGTTGTCATTAGGGATACAAGTAGACAAAACTGTTGGAAAGAAGTTAGGTCTTAAGAACAGGCTTTGGGGAAAAAAGGAAGGTAGAATCAGAAAAGCAGGATAAAACATAAAAGCTGAGGGCTGGTGTGAACAAAGGAAAGCAATCATTTCATCTAGATTTTACCAGATGAAATGAAAATTGTGTAAAGACTAGTAAATTTAATGACCAGAGGTCATTGTGAACTTGGAGTTTCATTGGAGTATAAGGGCCAAAAGAAAGATAATTCTTAATAGACACACATATATGTGACCTTCAGTGTGATTTGTCTCCTTATGGGCTCTGTGCTTCTGGGTAAATGTTGAAGGTATTTTTCATCTCTATAATGACAGATTAAATGGGAGTGGCTGAGTTCAGTCTTGCTGAACTTTTTAAAGATCACTACAGATTTGTCATTTTTGTTCATCTTAACAATAAACTTTGGTCTAACTGGCATATATTAAAATTCTTTATATTACCAATAATCCCTTGAAAATAAGTGCTGAGATGGAGCAAATGCGTCTTTATTGTTAGTTTAAAAATTAAATACATTTAATAACATTTTAAGCAGATATAAAAAAAATCAGGTATAACATCATTTCTCCCTTCCCTATGTTCCCTCCAAACCCTCTCATATGCTTTCCCTTGCTCCTTTTCTCTAATTGTTTTTGCATATGTGTGTGTGTGTTTTCTTAAATATATAAATACAACTTGCTCTTGCCATATAATGTGATGGGAGAAAAAGTATGTTTTGCATAATGTAAGCATTTACTCAAACACAGCAATGATCTCCCTGCTTCTTGCTCTGTGTCCCACTTTATTACCCTGCACTGCCATGGTACAGCTGAAGGCAGACACCACCAGATAAACTGCTTATGTGCTGCCTTGTCATCTTTCTCTGCTTTGCCTTCTACATCACTTTGCTTAAGCTGCATCATCCTGTATTCTCCTGAAATGAGACTGACGACTGTGTAGGAAATTTCCTTTCATAGAATGATGGACTTTGAAGATTTAATTCATTGGACTTTGGAGAGGGCGGGGTGGCAGGCATGGGGAAGGGGGAGGCAACAGGGGTTTGTTTTTATTGTTTTTGTTTGTTTCTTTGTTTTTTGGAGGGGAAACTGGGAATGGAGAAATTTACATGTAAATAAAGAAAATATCTAATAAAAATGGGGTACAAAGCTAAAAAACAAATAAAAAAATAAAAACGAGGAGGGTGTGCCTTCATCCTATGCATGTCTTCACATCTGAAATCACATTCCCAGGTCTCTGTTCCGAGTTACAGTGACTTCCATGAATTACAGTTCTGTAATGGAGATGCAGAGTGAGATCTCATTTCTGAAAAAGGCATGTGTCTGGCACCTTCCCAAGGCATGAGTATTTAAGGAATGATGAACTGCGAATTTGAAGTTGCTGGTTGCACACAACAAGCAGGTGTTTCAAATCTAATATTGTCACTAGCAAAAGTGAACTATATTTAAAAGTGCTAAGTATTTGTTTTAGAAAGAAACATCTTTACTCAAAGTGAACAAAAATAAATAAATAAATCAAGGTCAGAACTGTTAAATTCTCTCAGAAAGAAAGAGATCATAATGAAGAAATAGGGAAAATGTCTTGTTTACTCTGATTGCTATACAATGAATGAGTAAGAATCATAAACGCTTGTTTATTTTCCAATGAGAAAGATAAAAAAATTATGTGGCTTTGCATATGGGTGAGGAGGAGGGGAAGCTCTGAGATGAGATGACAGAGGGGAGATTGTAATCAGAATATATTATATGAAAATAATCCATCTTTAATTAAGACTCAATATAATATAAAATCATTTTATTTAAATTAAAAATGCTTGTGAAGTTTCCAAAACACTTTTCAACAGTAATATACCCATGCTTTATGAAACACCTAAGGTATGCTTGTAAAGAATATCATGTAGAGGTCGCACTGTATATTCAATGGAGATATGCCTTTTGTCATGCATGGAAAAGAGTGAGAAACAAGATTAAAAATGTGTGACATACATGTGATATTAACTGGAAATTTACCTCAAGTGCACTGTGCAAGTGAGACTTGGGAATTTTTAAAATATAGGGGCTAGAGAAATGGCTCAGTAGTTAAAAGCACAGACTCCTCTTGAACAGAAACCACTTTTGATTCCTAACATCCAGGTCAGATTGTTCTCAGCCTCCTTTGTCTTCAGTTCTCAGTGGTCAGATGTTCTCTTCTGATAACAAAGTATCCTGCACTCTTGTGCTCATATCCACATTCAGGCTCATAACCACACATCCTACGAAAGAACATAGTGAGCAAAGTAACCAAGATGCTAAAAGATACATTTCATAGGTTCTCTTTCCTTGAAAGCACCTACATCCATGACTTTATATGTGAGTAAATATCCTGGAGTAACTCCAGAAATAAAGAAAGTAATAGGGGGTATTTGCAGGAGAACAAGAGATCTGAACAGGGGAATGGGAAGAAGTGGAAAGCTCAATAAGGGAGCCAACGGGAGATAAACATTGGAATAAGAGAAGAGGGGGGTAAGGACAGTGTCTGGATCACTCATAGGAAATCTCACTAGTAACTCTCTAACTGAAAGAAAAGAACTACAATACATGGAATCCCATGTATAAATATACTTACATATTTTGAATGAAAATTTTCTTTCAGAATGATAATCCTCTCCCTGAAAGCCAAAGACCATCTAGGAAAAAAAAGATAAAAAGAACAAAATTACATTAGGCAAGTAAATCTCTCTTCTCCGATGTTAAAAAGCCTATGTTAATACTTGGTTACCTCCATGAGATGGATGGTTAATCCCTATAGCTGAAAACACTATAGACTTAAGATACAGAGTCCAGAGTCTCCTGACCTGAACATGAGCTGAATGCCTCTTCCCTGGAGATTATTTCAGGGTGCCAAAATGTGCTATGCAAGCCTCCACAGAAGGCAAGCCAACAACCATATGCAGAAATGACAGCTAGGAAACAGAAAGACACCAGCATGGCATAGTAACCCTAAGGACTCAGTAGTGACTCTCATACCTAGGTGCGAACCTTAACCCTAATGGCTCATTAGTGGCACTTATACCAAGTGATTACTAATAGCTATCTAACTGGACCTAAGATCTACCCAGTAAGAGAGAACTCATAACTGGTATTAGAAACAGCCACTCAGGGCTAGAGAGTCATGGATCTTGAAGAATTTACAGTCTTCAATTGACTAAACCAGCATAATTCCTAATTGCATTCAAAATATTTTGTCTTGTACATATAGGCCAGTATAGTTCTTACTCCACATTAAGGAACTATCTCTTTGGAACAAACAGAGACCATTAGAGAAAAACAGTCATTCAAAAATATAAAGCTGTGAATTCCAGTCTCAGTGTGTACATCTACAAACCACTATTGTGCCTAAGGCTCAGGTATCACTGGGGAAGAGAAGGTGAGATGTGCTAAGGTGAAACTGAAAAAGACCAATAAGCCCCAATCCTACCCAAAGAAACACAGACGCAACTAAGGACTACTGAGAGGGTGGAAAAATTACAGAAAGCTTTGGCTTTGTTTCTGAAAATGTAACTTATTTGATATTCAAGGAAGAACTCTATGGCTTTAGGACATGAGGAGATATGAATAGTCCTTATTTTGAATTCTGGTCACTTTCATTACTAGCACCTGTCCAAGTTTTTATTCTAAGGAAGACATTCTTTTATGTATAATTCCTGTCTTAGGCATGAAGAAGTTTTATATCAGTGTATGATCAACACTTAACCTTGAAAAGAGAAAGGACTATGTTGATGGAACTCTCGTGCTCAGGCTTATAGCTCTTGTCCTAAGAGATGAGAAAGGACCATATTTCCAACAGCATCTCCTGTTTGCAGAGATGCTTTTGTCAACTACATCCATATTTTTGCCTTTTTGTTCTTCACTTTATAGCTACAAATAAAAAAAAATACTACTCTATGCTCCCTGTGTATGGACCACTGATATTGTTTTCAACCTTCATGAAAAAAGCCTTATTTTTACATTATTTATTGCTTCTATTGTTGAACTTAATAATCTTTTATACTGCAGACTATCTTAAATTAAGAATTTTCCTGCTTCACCTATTGCAGTGCTTCTCAACCTTCCTAATATTTGACCCTTTAATATAGTTCCTCATGTTTTGGTGACCTTACAACCATATTATTATTTTTGTTGCTACTTTATAACTATAATTTTGCAACTGATATAAATCTTAATGTAAGTGTCTTTATTTTTCAATGGTCTTAGTAGACCCCTGTGAAAGAATAATTTATTAAAATTTCTAGGGAAGTTTTGGTAATTTACCTTTGCTGATAAAGTTAAGGTGCTAGGGATTAATATCACTTTTTAACATGTTCAATATCATAGTTCCAGTACTACTCAAAAGGCAAAGGTCAAGTATATTATTTGACTTTACTATATGCCATCTCTTCCTTAAACTATACCTCAGTTAGCCTAATTTCTTTCTACAACATGTGTATCTCAGCCCTTTTAATTTTAAAGTTGTTACCATTAATACCATTTTTATAAAGCTTATATTTATTTTATTTTAAGTTTTGCCTGCAGGCATGTATGAACATTCTTTGTGTTATGCTTGGTGCCTCAGTGTATTAGAAGATAGCATTGAACACCCAGGAACTGGAGTTACAAATGGTTACCAGCCACCACAAAGGTCCTGGGAACCAAAACATGCCCTTTGCAAGAATAACTGCTACTAACAGTTGAGCCATCCCCCCACTCCTCCCACCCTTTTCTTTTCTTCATACTGTAAAATATATTTCCAACTTTGCTTCTGAACTGAGAACTTCAAGTGAGACGAAGACTACCTGACTTAAAATTGTTAAACAGGATTATCTGATTTTGTGATGATATGTAAATAATATGCATGCAATCAAAGCTACACATTAGGGAGGGGAGGGGCAAAAAAAGAAGCTATACTTTATATTTTACCATTTCTTCTGCTAAAATTATGATCAGTACACTGTATGGATTCTGTAGAGTGGAAGTAAGTCACAGATATCAGTCACAGAGGCATAAGAATAGGCTACTAAACAGACACCCTCAAACCATTGTATGGCTTTGCAATTCTGCTCTTCAAGGTGTTTCAAAGGCTTCTTTGAGTTACAGCATTCCCACGGTGCAAAGTTTCTTTAGAACACAACCCCAAGGTAAACTGAAAACTATGCATAGACTCGTTTCTACTCCTTGGTGTTCTCTAATTTGCTATTTTGATGAGATCGGTTGCTACTCCTACATGAGACTTATTTTTAAAGATTTTCTGGCTTAGCTCTACCTTTTATTTTGTCCCCATTCTTGGTTTTCATCCATAACCTGCTGGAGTTTCTTTTATTTATTTATTATTTATTTTTTATTTTTATTTATTTATTTTTTATTATTATATTTAGGTTATTATGAAAGGGTTCATTAAGCCACTAATCTTACAAAGAGTTGCTATGCTGATGATTGAAAGTAAATGACTACTTTTAACTATGTTCTGTTGAACGTGATAAAAATTCCTATTAAAATGCCAAGACCTGAGGGATTATCTCCTTTGCTGAAGTTTAAGAGAAGTATTGAATATAAACCCGAGTGATATATGATGTGCCATTGCTGGTTGGTACCAAGGGAATTGGGGGTTGAGAAGAAGAGCCAGTAAGTGAGAACCTCCCTTTGCATGGGGGAAAGTGGTAGGAGGGTGAGACTGGGAAGAGAGGAAGGAGGGGGATGTGATCCAGTTGTAATGTCAATAAATAAATTAATGAAAAAAATCAACCAAGAAAAGAGGAATTCTCTCTGTTCTTTGTTATGATAGTTACCATCCTTTGTTAAATAAATTAATGGTATATGTTTGGCTAGCCAAGTTCACAGATCCCTGTGAATTGAGGATGATGAATTGGAAAGTTTTCTTCATATTTATCTTTTCTTCTGACACTTTTCAATGATTTAATCATAATTTCAGAATATGAAAATCATAATTTCTTCTAAGAATCATGAAAATCCTCAAGTACCATTTTGAGGGCTTTGGAATCTTTGAGGTTAGAAGTCATCTTTTGCCTGTATTTTGATAATACATATCACAATCAAGTTATAAGCTCTTTCCAAATATGAAAATACCAATGTTGAAATATTTAATGTGATAGCAGTACACTAATTCATTAGGACAATGATGCCTCTTATTTAAAAACTATTTTGTACAAATGCCCAAGCTCCCTTCTCTCTTCTGAATATATTGTGCTGTACACAAAATAAAAAAATTAAATTTGTAATATTTAACTAATAATTTTATTCTTCTCTAAAATTTTGTCATTTTCCCAATCTAATAGAAGATATATTGCATTATTTCCAATTTTATATTGGTTCTGATGAAATCCCATTTTTTATATTACATATTGAACATCTACAAGATGTGGTATACTGAAAAACATTGAACAATCTTGAATACTATACAAATCCATGCATGCTTTCTGAGAAAATAAGTCAAAGTCCATTTATCTGACTTAAATTTATTTTCTAAGAATGTCCTACCAATGATGACAAGTATCTGTCCTCTAGACAGGCAGATACCGGCAGGGACCAGCAGCTGAAGTTTTATCCTTAAGAAACTGCAAGGCTTGTCAACTGGCCTGAGGGAAGGCTGGAAAAGTGGCAAGCTGCCTCAGGAAACTCAGGAGCAGTTATCGGGTGAGGTCCTTTGTGGTATCGCCACTAGTGTAGATCAACAACATTCCATACATGCAAGGTGGAAAATAGTGAGTCTCAGAATAGCAATGCGGAGCGAACCAAAAGTATGCTCAGTTCTCGTCTCCCACTGTCTGTGGGATCATATTTATATTCCATTATCATAGGTCCTTTCACGTAGTTGCTTTAGCACAATATCCTTCCACCCGTGTCCCCTTCAGGACAACAGACATTCCCATGTCCGCTCCAGTGAAACATCCCTTTACCTGTATGCTCCAGCAAAATATCATTTGACATAACTGGCTTTCCAATGAAACAAGAAGTTTCCACTTCACAGCTACTTTCCAAATGCCTTAACGCCATTCAAACCAGTGTGCTAATATTACAAATTTTCCTTTCAGCTGTTATTACCTCAATCTTACATAACTTTATGAAGCGCATTAGCAAAGTCCTTTCTCTTTTGCCTTAGCAGAATCAACCTGAAGAGAGACTGCTTTTCATGTTTATTATCATCATAAATAATTGATTATTGTTAAGTACCTATCAATACAGAACCAGAAGTATTAACATTATGAGATATAACTTCTGATTATATTGTGTTGTGCAGCACCTAATGGTAGAATATGAATATGCAAACACTTGGGTGCTAAGGTGTTGTGACAGAGAAAGTAAGACATCAAGTTAATGATTTACCTTTGAAACTTCTATTTTATTGTAAATTATTATTTCTATTACCCTTTAATAGATTTCATCTTATTTACAAATAAAAATTCTTAACAGACCCTGCTATAAAAACCTGTATTTTTCTACCTTTCTGTTCAGTCTCTTGGCAGTATATTTTATTCAATTTTCATTTCCCCCTACTCAGCCTGACCTGTTTACAGCATGGGAAAACATAGCCCTTTCAGGAAATTGGAAATAGAACTCTATTGGCAAGTCCCTCTCATATACCAATAGCTGGCCAACATCTGTGATTCTTATTTACTTAAATCAATATGAATTTCTAGAAATTTGATCACACCATGCTTTAGCTTCAGAAACCAGAATTTTCCTATCCAGGAACTGTGGTCATATCAGGGCAAACGTACAGATACAACATTTCTAATATTAGACTGTGAAATTTCTTTTGCTTGTAAAACATTTGTAACTTTTTTTGAGAGTTGTCTTATTCATTGCTAAAGTGATCTTAATTTTTTCATCAATTGTTTTCTTACAAAATTTATAGACAGGTTTTAAACACTTCCTGAAATACATGATTAATTGAAGGAACCGAATAATCAATATCCATCAAGAATACTATTACAGTATATAAATGAGCACACTCTCTGCCCTCAGTAATGAGTTGTTTAGGGTGGGAGGTTTCCAAAACATTACCTCGATTCATGTGTAAGTTAAGTTCTTTCTCCATCACTGTCTCTCTCTGCTCTTGCTCTAATTACCTTGCTCTGCCATGCTGTCTCTCAGTCTCCTTTGCATCTTACCAACAAGAATAGAATATCCACAATCACTTTATTAAGTCCCCTCCACTAAACCCACCTGTCACTTTTCAACTGTCTTCGTTTTCTTATATAGTAATAGTTGGTACTTAAAACTCACAGCCCCCCAAATTCAGTGACTCCAATCGAGCAGACCTTTTGTTTTGCAAACTGCAATTTCCATTGTTTATGTCATCTGATATCTAGTAGCTGAAATAACATTGTTATAATTTGATTATACTCTACACTAAAAATGGTATATTTATCAAATTATAGGAAATTTTGTTTGGAAAAATGTTCACTTACTATCTCTGTAATGAGATCCACAGCTCTATTGATATATTGTAATTCAATAACTATATGTGTTGCTACTGTGTGTGGGGGGTAGTCTGAGTAGCTTTGATCATCAGCATCCTTCTGTCTTTTCCTTTTCTTTATTTTTCCTCATTCCTGATGATTTGTTTGCTTATCTTTTAGCAAGTGTATGAAGAATAAGGAGAAAAGTTAACATAAACTCAGGTAACTTAAAATACTTTCATCCATCCAAAGACTATCCTATTAAACTATGCATAGCATTATGGGATGCTTAGGGAAGATGCAATGTATTAAATAGTTAATAAACTATCTTATTTCTGTATCAAGAAACAGTTTATATCTTGGTTCTGTCATCATATACTCTGCATAATAATTCTTTATTAGTGAGGTTTTTCTCAGAAATTTGGTTAACAGTGCAGCTTAACACATTGTTAGGTTACATGAAGCAGTACTGACTATTTTTAGAGTGTAAACAGCAAAATCTTTGTCATGTTAAGCAACTCAAAATATGTTTAATGTTTGGGAGAACCCCTCAGAAAACTTCCCTTAACGCGTTTTTAGCAGCAAATTGGGATTTTATTATTATCCTTTTCTTTTTCTAAAATTAGACTGAATGCTGGATTGTATAATGATGAGCTAATTTTGACATGGGGAAATAATAGGATTGCAAATTTCTTTGCTTCTTAATTGTCAGTTGTTGACCTGCTGTTATGAATGTTGATAGAGAGATTCCTGTAGACCCTGTATCCATTACCTTGGGATTTGAATTGTTGACCATAGATCAATTTAAACATGTCAAGACAGCTGCTGTCCCTAAGAGACAGGGTTATCAAATTTTCCACATGACACAATATAAGTTCTCATAATGAGAAAGCAAATGTTCAATGTGTGCATTACTAATTGCTGAATCGTAAGCAATGCTATGTATGTGTGCACTAATAATGATGCTCTTCAAGACTGGCATCCATAAGCAATTATCTGTTCTTAAATTTTAAATAGGATAGAAAATTTTGCTACCATCTTAATTTCATGATCCTTTCATTTTCAAATAAGTAGTCTTGTCTTAGAAAATCAGTTTTCATTTGTTTTGAAAAAATTCTTACGTGCTTTTATGTGGTTAATGAAAATACATACAATTGAGAAGAACCACTTATTTGCCATGTACAGTTGGTTTCCTTGTACAGTTTTGATTACAGTAATTCACCACTTCTCTGTTAGCCTACAGTGACCCTGTGATAACATGTAATAATTTTACCAAGAAAGACAATCACAGGTCCATAATTTTGCCCTTACATTTTTATTCAAATTGTTCTTCTGTGGCCTGCATATCAGTCAAAGAGCAATAAGTTAATGGCTCCAATTCTGAGCACAAGGTTAATCTCTGCATGCTTCCTGACATGATGACCTTTAAAAGTGTAACAAAATGGAGCATCTCTGACCTGAACAACAGACTCAACTCCTAAGCACTCAGAGATGGGACTGGAATAGATCCAGATTTCATAGTTCACATCTGCATAATAGGAAATGTAGCTTCTACTATGAGCCTTATGTAAATTAAATCAACATATCATAGAACAATGAAAATCCAAAAGACAGAAACCCTATTTATATTCACTGTACAAATTGATCTATTTAACAGATCGTTTTTCTCTCTTGCTATTACTAAATAATGCAATATTCACATAATACGGTTGTATGGACCAGATGTAGTCCAGAGTCAGTGTGTATCTTACTATTATTTTGATCTCCTTTATAAGATTAGGATACAATTATATCATTTCCCCCTTACCTTTCTCCCTTGAAACCCCCATCTATATTTCCTTGCCGTGTCAAATGAATGACCTTCCTTCTTCATTAATTATTGTTGTATACACATAGATATTACCTATATTCCTAAGTACATAAATACAACCTGTTCAGGTTATAACAGGTTAATTATGTGTATATTTTCATGGCTGACTACAGATAACTACTCAATATACCTAAGGCTTCAGGGATCCTTGCAGATCCAGAAGACTGGGGAATTTTCTGTGATACTGTGCATCTGAGAAATGTCAAAAGAGACACCCATAAAGTCTCCCCAACATGACTGACTTAAAATAAGGACAAGAACAATGGCAAATAACAGTCTGAAGTGAATACGGTAAGCCCAGAAGGCTTCAATCTTACCAAAGAACTATAGACAACTCAGGACTGTTGAGAGATAGAGAAAGCTTTCCCCAGGGATGAATGTACATTTTGGACCCAAGCACAGCCATGTCAAATACTTCATTTCCAAAGTTCAGGAGAATAGAATGGTCCTTCTTGGTTTGAATATGGATATTGAGGAAAGGTTAACTTTTTATTAGCTAAAGGGTCCGTGCAAAAGGTACTGACCTTAGCTCCTCATCCCAGATGATGGCAGGACTGTGGTCTCCAGAGACAAGTCCTCTGCAGTGATGCTCTACTAAGATTAGCTAGCCTGCCTACGTACTCATGATATAACTAATGAGACCATGGTGAGTACCCTGGCTACTGACTTTTATCTCCATTACAACATGTGGCTCCTCCTCAGCTGTTTATTATTTGTTCTATCTTTCTCCTGCTAATCCCAGTCATTTTGTCAGGAACCAGCCTATAATATTTAGAATAAGAAATATGACTCAGTGGTTCTTGGATTGAAGCTCTGAGATGCAAAGAAATGTTAACAGAATTGTGACCTTTATTCATTTTACTCAGACTTACTTCACTAAATCTTTTATATTTGCTTGTTTTGTTTTGTTTTGTTTTGGGGGGGAGTTGTCTTTGTTGTTATTGTTGTTTTGATTTTTGTTTTTTTTTTCCCTTTGGAAGACTATAGATGCTATTATCAGAATAGGAATTTTTTTCTTTAAGTTTTTGGTTTTTCGAGACAGGGTTTCTCTGTATAGCCCTGGCTGTCCTGGAACTTTCCCTGTAGACCAGGCTGGCCTCAAACTCAGAAATCTGCCTGTCTCTGCCTCCCAAGTGCTGGGATTAGAGGTGTGTGCCACCACTTCCCAGCAGACTATGAACTTTTAAAGGAGAGGGCTAATGGTAACAAAAGTTTGATAAGAACCAAAGACCAAGATGTGTCTCATGATGACTGGCAAGCTGAGATACCTCTTATCCATTTGCTCATAATGAAACACAAAAATTGCTTCATATTTTCCCAATATATCTTCTTCTTGTCTCTACCATAGCCTTCATTCTTCTCAAACCAATGAGTTCAATATGTAT
Source organism: Mastomys coucha (assembly GCF_008632895.1). Classification (NCBI taxonomy): domain Eukaryota; kingdom Metazoa; phylum Chordata; class Mammalia; order Rodentia; family Muridae; genus Mastomys; species Mastomys coucha. The sequence continues at coordinate 72,075,281 of NW_022196894.1, read as the reverse complement.
GCTTTAGAGTAGGACAGAGGAAAGTTTCACTGACGTTTCTAATATGTTATCTAATACCATAATTTATTACCTGAATTACTTTTAATACTTGTAAGATCATAGCCTCAATAGGAAGAACATAGTGACATATTAAAATACATAAAGCTAGTTAAAAGAATATGTTTATCAATGAAGTCTTGGACACAGCACCAATAGAATGGTGAAAATCTGATTCAAATTTATATAGAGCGAAGATAGTAACTGAAATTCTAAAATGGTTTCTGTATTGAAAGTTAAGTATGAAACATTAACATCTATCTGTCCTGGTCTGTTGCCTCTGGTGAACTAAGTTTCATATTCCAACATACTGAAGAGTTCACGAACCTATGAAGCATTACTCACAGGATGAAATGGAAGAGTTTTATATTTTAAGACTGTTTCAGTGACAAGTATTACAATTATCCTTTCAATTTTGATCATTCTGCCATCCCACTTTTACCTCTCATGATATCAACAATGTGGTTGTCAAAGCCTCTGGTAGAATTGTCAAAACCCTTGAGTCATTCTGCCATTAATTCCCATATTGCTCTTCTAGAGGACTGTGAAATGCTGCTCTCTTAATGTTTTGATTTGTGTGGGTTTTTTGTTTGTTTGTTTGTTTGTTTTTTGTTTTGCTTTGCTTTGTTTTCAGTTTTGTTTTGTTTTTCAAAACAGGGTTTCTCTGTGTAACAGTCCTATTGGCCTGGAACTCAGTTTTTTATACCAGGCTGATCTAGAACTCACAGAGATCCAACTCCTTCTGCTTCCCCAATGCTGGGATTAATGGAATGTACCACCATTGCCCTGAAATGCTGGTTTCTGTGTCCTGCTTCTCTGTTCTCAGCTCAGTAAGGACATGTGATTGTCATCTAAACTGATCACTCAGGTCATTATCACAGATACTTTGCTTGTAAAATTTAATCTTCTACATCACATAGAGGATTTTTATTTCCACAAAGATTCTACTTAAACACACAAATGAAAGCAGGTTCCTCTCATCAAGAAGTTATTGCAAACCTGGTTTCAACTCAGTGGTAAGAACATTGATAATATACAATTATCAGAGAGTTCAAACAGTAGAAGATTTGATACCAATGGTGCTTCTAGAACAGAGGTTCTCAACCTTCCTAATGCTGGAACCCTTTAATATAGTCCCTTGTGTTGTGCTGAAACCAATCATGAAGTTCTTTGGGTAGCTGATTCATGAGGGTAATTGTGCTTCTCCTAAGAATTGCAATGTAAATGTTTAAAATGCCAGATATCTGATAAATTACCCTGCCAAAGTGCTATTTGATCCTCCCAGGGGTTTACGATCCACAGCTTAATAATCAGTGTTCTGGTAGAAAGGGCTAAACAATATAACCTTGTCATATTTGTTCTGGAATCTTTCTGATCATATTTGAAGAACATGAATTTTTTTAACACTGAGGTTCAATAAACAGAGCTTCCATAATTAGCAACACTTTAACTGTAATGGGAGCAGAGAGAAAAGTAGAAGGAAGCACAGTATTGAGTCCTGATTGTAAGTACCCTACAGTGCCTCTCCGTACCAATATCTGCTGCCAGTGCTGGGGATCTCTTTAGGCCCCCGGAATACCTTCAGCTTGAATTAGTGCCTGTAATCACACATTCCATTGCTCAAAACATTTTATCATGATGAACTGGTTTTCTTTGGCAATAAGTAGAAATTCAATAAAGAATTTAGAACCAAGCTTTGCTTACAGGTTATTGTAGTCGTTAGTGTGTAGAAACTTATTGTAACTGTCTTCCAGGAATCACTTCATGACAGGATGTGAAGAAAACAAGGCAATAGAATAAGAAACAAAAAAGGAAACAAAGGGGAGAAGGAAGGAAAGGAAGAAAGGAAAAGAGAGAGAAAGAAAGAAAGAAGAGAAGGAAGGAAGGGAGGAAGAAAGAAAGGAAGAAAGAGAGAAATGAAACAAAGTGAGTAAAAGAAAGAAAGGAAGGAAGGAAGGAAGGAAGGAAGGAAGGAAGGAAGGAAGGAAGGAAGGAAGGAAGGAAGGAAGAGTAAAAGGAGAGAGAGGGGAGCAGTGGAAAGGGCTGCCTCTCAGATGACAGGGTAGCCCTCCCTTGAAGAATCTTTCAAGGCACTTCACTATGGCTACAGGATTCCTCAGCAGGAAGCAAGTCAGGGAGGTACTAAAATTCAAGTACCTGAAAATAAATTGATTAAACCATCTCTATCTTTATCCATTAGATGGGAAAAGCTAAATTGGCTTCCCTTAGGAAAATATATTAGAGTAATTTGTCTTAACACCAACTCAGCAGGGAAACTAAAATAAAGCTGCTACCAGCAAATAAATAAACACCACCATGATACAAGACACAGGTGAGATGAAGAAGGGCAAAGCATAATATCTCTGAGAAGAGGAGAGAGGAGGTGTGAAAATACCCATGCTGCTTCTATTTCCAGAAAAACCCTGCAACTGTGCTTTTAGAAGAAATATGTACCCCCATGTTGTTTTCTAATAAGTACAGCCTCATGTTTGTGACATTTGGACTCATTTGATATTTCCCTTGGTCAGGCATTCTTTTCAGTGTCTTCTCAAGCCTTCTCCTGCTTTATGTCTCCAATTTGGGCAATACATCTTGTTTACTTCTGTATGTATTAAGTGTACTTGAGCTATCATGAGATAGCTTAAATTGTTTTGTTCATCTAGGGATTGAAACTGTGAATTCAAGTTTGCATTTGGTGTGGACACCAATAGGTTCTAAGAGTGGAAATATTCCTTATGTATCCAACAATGAAAATCATGTTTACATATACTTGGAGACAGTTATATGTTATCAAAATTGTCTAAATTAGAGTGCATTAAAGGTATTCAGAGAACTATTTTCACAATGCTAAACTAGAAGAGTTGTGACTTCATGTTTTTTTTCCCTTGGGAGAAATATTTATTTTTTAAGAAATAGAAAAGTAATTCCACCTCTGGGGCTGCTTATTAAAATGTATATTATTAGGCAACTGTCACCTGTGCATATGGAACACAGACTTAATGTACATAAAGTTATTTTCTAGCACAAATTTGTTATCATACATTGAAACTATTTTTAACCATTTGAAAACATAATTATATTTTTTCTTTTTTCCCCCGATTCCCCTCCAAAAAAAAAAGAAAAAAAAGAAAGTAAAATTAAAAACCTGTTCCCTCCCCCCTCCTGCTGCTCACCACCCCACCCTCTTCTTCTTCCTGGCCCTGGCATTCCCCTGCACTGGGGCATAGAACCTTCACAGGGCCAAGGACTAACATCTATATTGATTACTTTTGATGACATCTATTTTACACATTTTCTTCTTAACATTTATTAACTTTTATTTTGTGTGTATAAGTTACTTGCATATATGTATATTATTTTGTGAAGAACAAAAGAAGACATCATATTTTCCAGAACTATAACTATAGGTTGCTGTAGGTTGCATGCAGGGTCCTCTACAAGGGCACCAAATGCTCTTAAGGTCTGGTATAGTGCTCTCCCCCCTCCATCCCTTCCCAATTGCCCCTCTTCTCTCTCTCTATCTCTGCATGTGCCACATCAGTTCTGTGGAGGTCAAAGTTCATCCTCCAGTGTGAGTTTTCATCTTTACCTGGTTTGAAATTGTATAAGCCAATCTGCCTGGCTCATGGGTCTCTAAGGATTCTCATGGATCTACCTTCCCTCATGAACAGGACCTCTGGGATGATGGATTTACCATACCATTTGCTTGTGAGTACTAAAAGATCTGAGGTCAAGCCCTTAACCCACTAAGCCTTTCGCTATTTTCTTATCTATCCATTTCTAGAATAGGAAATAGTCCATAGGAAGGCTCTGGTAGCATTTCTTTTATGTCACCACCAAACTTATTATCAGAACAGGGTTGTGAATGCTCTCTAAAACATCTTCTTATTGTAAATTATTTTTAATCAGCTATCTAAAAGTACAAAGAATTTATTTGATTTTTCATCTATTACCTACTGGATTTTGGAGTGAACTATGATATTCAGACCTTTTATTTTATTTTAATGTGTATGAAATGAGGACAGACCATGTGAAAATTAGTGGGAGGGACCTGAAAATAAGCAAGCTGCCATCACCATATACACATGTATGATAGTTGCTGCAATTATCACGAATTCACAGTGCTTCCCTATGATGTGTGTAGGTATCACGTGTTCAGTACATTTCCAGTCATATATTCCTTTTGTTAATAATGGATCATCTGTGGATGTATTGTTCTTATCTAACTTTTTATGGGGAGATATAAACAAATATCTATTTGTCATAGATAGGGCAGGGACTAGAAGAACATATAAAGGGTTTTATCCCTGCCCATTTAGTGATCCAGTGAGTTTAGTTAGGTTATTTATAATAATAAGTAAGTTGGCTGAAGCAGCTAGGTCCCATCTGCATCAGGCACAACTCATAAGAAGTGACATCACTGAAGATTCAGATTCTCTGGGAGCAACTGTGCTACTGAAGGCTTCCACCTCTGTCAGGGGTTTTACCTCTTGTGTAACTCCAGAAGACTAAGGGCCTTATGAACACTTCGGGTTGATTCAGTTAAAGCCTAGTGAGCCATATGATTCTCCATGATCCTTCCACAAAGGACTGTTAATTGTCCTGTTCATCTCATAAGGGTCATTACAACTGCTCTGGTGCAGGGTGGCCACAGTTGTGTTCAAAGTTGAAGGAATAGCTACACAGTAGCAATCATTCATATTTGTAAGATTGACATAAGATTTCCACCTTTATAAATTAAGTGTGACTATTGTCATACATAGGGAACAGTTTGGACAGATGCATAGACATCTAAAACATGCTAAAACTTCAGGTGACTGCTCTGGGGTTCAGAGTTTTTATGGTTTATGATGATGGTGGTGGCGGTGGCGGTGGTGACAGTACACTTTAAAAATTAGATAAGCTTCCCAGGAGGCCAGGATGAGCACTTGGGAGTTAAGCATATTTGGTTTTAGCCAAAAATTCTTATTTCTCCAAACAAGCAGCATAAAGACTATGTGGCTTTGCACCAGTGGTGATCAGTATCAGTTGCTGTGTTAGTTGGATAAGTTTTGACACAAGGTTGAGTTTATGAAGGTAAAATGAATTGGTTTTCAGTGCTTTATGGTTTTGGAAGGAGAGAAAAGTAGGTTGTATACTATACTTTTAATAGTTTTAATCTATTTGTCTGTTAAATGCAAGCATTCTTTAAATACTTATGGCTAAGGGGAAAAAATCAAGGGGTTTTGGTTTTTGTTTGTTTGCTTTTATAATTTGTTATTATTATGATCCTTGAATCAAACCTGAGACGTATATGTAAGTAAATGTGTGGTTCCAAAATGGAAGCATTTTTAGATCCCAGATTTATTTTTAAATGAATACAACTTCCTTACAACTTCCTGATCTAGAAAGCTCCTTCATGTAACAATACTCACATATATTAGTTATGATTGCACAGAGCCTCAATCTGTGCCAGTTCCCTGAAGATCCTTGACTTCATAGCTACCACCTTCTTCTTCACTTTCCTCCTCCTGCTCCTCCTCCTGCTCCTCCTGCTCCTCCTCCTGCTCCTCCTCCTGCTCCTCCTGCTCCTCCTCCTTCTCCTCCTTCTGTTCCTCCTCCTCCTGCTCTTCCTCTTCCTCCTCCTCTTTATCTTCCCCAGAACAATTTTGAGTATGATTGAAGAGCAAATAAACAATATATTTGATATAAATATAAAATAAGAAAGTTTTGGTGAATTAATAATCTAAGCTTTCACAAAAAATAACATACATATAACATATATATATGAGAATAAGTATTTACAATTATAAAATATACAATTATGTAGATATTTGAATAAATGTATACAAAAATGAATTGGGATATGTACCAACAAAAGATGACTTTTGTCTCTCTAGACCTTTTAACATCATAAAATATATTAAAAGTGAACAAAATATATTAACCAGATAAAGCCTTTTACAAAGACAATGATTTTCAAAATCTTGATTTATGTGTAATATTTTTGAATACTTTTTACTTGAAAATTTCATGTAAGCCAGCTTCTATGTTCCTAGGCTTTGGTAGGGCTCCCTCTACTGTTCAAATGGGAGCATATATCTCAAAATGATTAGAGGGAATCTGGGTGAGAAACAGCTCATCAGAGGGATAAAAATTCATATATTTAACCTGTCCAAATACATATGTATGCATAATGTACATATTCACAGGAGAGTTTTCAGCACCCAAATTTGAATTATCAACTACATGTATTTAGATCTATTTGCATAGATATGTACCATGATTTTAATAAAGCTTTGTAGTCAAATATGTGGATAAATTAAATGTTTCCTTCAAGCCTTCACATCTCTTCAGATTTTACCAACAATTATCTGATAAGTTTTCTTAATTAGTGCTGATAAGACATAAATGCACCATGCAAAATATGAGGGAAAAAAACTCTCTGAAACTTTACAAAATGGAAATTAAAGGCTTCAGATATCATGTGCTTCATGTTTGCTTAAGTTTTGTGAAATTACATAAATTCTTTTCATCTTTAGAGTGCTTAAAGACTCACACCTCCTGTGTGAGTAAAACAAATGTTAAATATTATCCAGCATTATGGAAAAGAGACCTAGAAATACTAATACTACTTCAAATTCCAGACGTGTAGCTTTCTAAAAGGCAAATTTGAATCTTGTAGGTCAAAGCTGGTCATTATGAGAAAAAGCTCCTTAACAGAAATAACACAGAGGCTGACGCACTTGCTGTTTTGTCAGAGACCCAGTCTGGTTCTCAGCAGTCAGCACCAGAAGATGGCTAACTATCTATATCTCCAGCTCTGGAGTATCTGGTGTCTTCTGCCCTTTACAAGAACTCACTCACAGGTAAAAAGAAATACCAGGCACAGATCCAGAGAGAGAGAGAGAGAGAGAGAGAGAGAGAGAGAGAGTGAGAGAGATAGAGATGAGAGAGAGAGAGAGAGAGAGAGAGAGAGAGAGAGACAGAGAGAGAGAGACTAGCAAAACATGCTTCTTTTTATTGAGGCCAATGTATAATTTTTATGTGTTGGTTGTTTAAAATAGTGGTTAAAAGTTTTCTTGTGTATTTAAATCAAAAGTAGTAAAACATGGAAAGTCAAAATATATTTACAATGAAATCACCATGGGAATTTGGGATTTTGGTGGCAAGATTTGAGAAACAGCATAGTAATTAATCTAATGAAATAAAACCACTAAAGTATACCTACCCAAATAAGATCCCTATTAATTCAGTACTTCAAAACACAAAATTTAAAGGCTTATTGCTTAGGAGTTAAGAATACTATTGCAAATTCAATCATCAATAGGAGGAGAGGACCTCGGCCCTGTGAAGGTTCTGTGCCCCAGTGTAGGGGAATGCCAAGGCCAATAAATGGGAGAGGGTGCGGTGGCAGACATGGGGAGGGGGGAGGCAACAGGGGTTTGTTTTTTTGTTTGTTTGTTTGTTTGTTTGTTGGAGGGGAAAGGAGAAATTTACATGTAAATAAAGAAAATATCTAATAAAAAAGATATATACATAATATTTTAGAAGACACTGTATACCTAGGCTTTAGTAGTATAAGGATAACAGAAGAAAAAGAATACATAGTAGCCAAATGTATTTTCTAGTTATTCCCAAATCGAAGTTATTAAGAAATAATATTAGTTTGAAAAGAAGATACAGTTCTATTTCTAACAATTCATGTACTTACTGGTATCAAAATTACTACATTTAAGGGTTATATAAGCCTACATAGTGACATATAAAACTTACATACATTGCTAATATGCTAAGTCACCTCGAGAATACTTATAATGGCTAATATAATAAAAATAGGTGCTTATAGTTTAACATGATTAAGAATTATGTGGTAACTGTTTAGTATGCTTTTGTTTTTTCAAAACTGTTTTTGAACCCTGATTAATGTAATACATATATAGACAGAATGTTTAGCTTTTTAGTTTAAAAATAGAAAAATCTTTGGAACACTGATGTTTTTGTAAAACAATACTCAACTTCCTTTATGTAGCCTACAGACTTTAATGGCCCCAATATAAAATCACATATATTTAACAATACAGTCATAGAAATACACTAAGAAGTAGTATCCCTACCTGATTGTGATGGTTAACTATAATTACCTGGTTATGATGGTTATCTTAATTATCAACTTAACACAAGAGTACCTGGAAAAGGAGTCTCAATGAAGAACAGACAACATTGAGTTGGTCCAATATCTATGGTACATTGTCTTAATTTGGTAAATAGATAAGGAGTCTCTCTGCCTACTATGGGCAGCGCAATTCCCTAGGCAAATATTCCTTTACTATATAAAAATGAGAAAATCCAGGTAAGCATTACAAGTAAACATATATACATCTAATTTTCTGTACTCTTCACTATGGATATAATATGTCCACTTGCTTCAAGCTCCTTGCTACCTTGATTTAAGCTAGAATTGATCTCTAAAATAAATCCTTTCTCACTTGAGATGGTTTGTATCAGGACATTTCATGACAATAGCAGGAATTAAACCAGACACTGGATATATGACAGTGATGTTTGCATATGATGTTTTATGATGCAGGTATATTTTGATGTTTTTTTTTAATTTTCATTATAAATATTCATGGTGACTTATTCTGAAAGTCTTCTCCACTTAAAAAGTGAATGTACAAGCTTGAATGATGGCTCCATGGGTATAGTCACTGCCCACACAAGTTGATGACCTGAGCTAAATCTCTGGAATTGACATAAGTTAAAATAAGAGTATGGGCATTACAGAAGAAATAATGTGTATAGGTCATCACTTACAACTGTAAGTACAGTACTTAGTATTGTAAATTGACATATTGTTAATGTTTTATAAAATAAACATAAATGAAAGTGGAAAGTATTATCTTTATCCCCATCTTACAGATAAAGATAGCACATAGATTCTCTAAACTCATATACACTCAGAACTCATATGCAACTTTGGATGCCATAGCTTCAGAGCATGTCTCTTGTTTTGAAGTATTTTTATGATAGCTTTTCACTGCTTATGCTTAATAAAAGGTAAGTTGCTTTCTCCTCCTCCTGTTCCTCCTCTTCTTCTACCTGCTCTCTGCCTCCTCTTCCTCCTCTTCTTTTTCTTCTTTCTTTCCTTCCTACCTTCTGTGGAAAAATTAATTTGGGTTCGAGTACATGAACTAAGAGCATTCAGTCCTGTACTAACTGTATAAAGTGTAAAATAAAATTTTTCTCTTCTCTGTAGTTTACTTAAACTGCTGTCTATGTGTTTAAATCATACATGCACAGTTATTCTGGCATCTAAATCTGGAAACTTATTCCTAAATACTACTTTCAAGCATGTATCAATCAAATCCAATTATTGAAAATTTTGTGTCAAGCTGTCTATGTTGCTAGTAACAATATACCACAAACTGGAAAATTTATAATTAAAACAGTTATTTCAGCTTTTTGTAAGTTATTTGCATTTTATTTTTATTGAATATCTTCTCTATTTATATTTCAAATATTATCCCCTTTCCAGGTTTCCCTCCTGGACACCCTCGATTCCTTGCTTCTATGAATGTGTTCTCCCACCCACCCACCCACTCCCGCATACCCAACCTCATATTCCCCTACACTGGGGCATTGAGCCTTCAAAGGACTGTGGGCCTCTTCTCTCATTTTTGTTCAACAGTTTGTCCAATATGTCCAACAGAATGTCCAATATGAAGGGCCACATAGTGATGGTCTTTATCCTGGCTCTGTCATTTAGGGATATTCAGAGCATCAAGGACAAAACAAGGAGTGGTGGAGAGAGTTCTGACATGCCTGGGATTCATTAGGTATCAGGTTGGCTTTGAAACTCTACCTTGTATGAAACCAGTTTTCATGGCAATAGCTAATCTCAAACTTCTGTATTAATCCACTTACCATTATTTTCATGAATGAACTAGTCCACTCACAACAATAGTATCCTGCTCAATTTCTAAAGGTCTGAATTAATCCTATCTCTTAGTATCTCACAGCCAAAATTAAATTTCAACCTGGGTGTTAAAAGGGAAAATACCTAAAGTACAGCAGATTTCTTATACTTAAGACTTAAGATGAACCACAGATTAAGGTATAATTCCCCCCAAATTACAAACATTAAATCTCCTTAAAATGAATTAAACTCAACACTTTCATCCATACGTTATGTCTCCATGACCTTTGTCCTACATATCCACAAAGAGTAGTAAAGTATAATCCTTTTATACCTTGCATAACCTTACAACTCTGCATATTAGCTACCATTCTGGGATATGTGTCACCTACTGTTTGCTCTAATTTGGGGTTGTCTTGTGCATTAGGTGAAATCTAGATAAGAACCAGGATGTACAGTGAACAATCAAAGATCATTTGTCCATAGTTTCTTCATTCACTTCCTGCTTGAATTCTTGTTCATATTTCCCTGAGTGGTGAGCTATGTGAGGAGAAATGAGTAGTTTTCTCATGTAAGCCTTTGATCATGGTATTTGTCATAGCGACAGAATGGAAAAACACACCATTTTATTTTTTTCCAGTTCTTTTCAAACCACTGTCTTTTTTGCAAAAAAGTCCAGCAAAGCCATGGTTTTCAGTAATAGTTAATTTTGTCTGAGACAGATTAAGTATGAATTATCCTTGGATTTGTTTTGTGTAACATATTAAATGAATGATTTTGAAACGAAGAAATTGTACTTTTGAGCCTATGTTCTTTTACATGATTTACACAGGGGCCTGTAATTTCAGTTTCTATTACAAATTAGAGTTAATGGTAGCTACTAAGCAGAGGAGGTCTAACAAGTTAATTTAAACTCATATGAAGGTTCATTTCTGAATTTATATATGAATGTTATCAATTGCATACCATTAGATTCAGTTGTCAGGGTTCGTTTGGGGAACCATAGTCACCAGTTGGAACCAGAATGTAATATTGCATTGCATTTTTGTTATTAGAAGACTGCCAAGTGATACAGATTTTCTATTAGTAAAATAAACCCCAAGTCTTATATTTTGATTTTCCTGTTGTAGTTAGACAATTTTGTAGCTATTTTTTGGTGTAAGTCTAGAGGGTCCCTCTGATAGTTTCATGTTCTTATCCTACACTGAGCCAGAGGTCTTACTAGTAACCTATTAGTTTATGAACTTTTAATCTTTGAACCCTGCCAACGTACTTCATTGTCATTTTGTTTTAATATTTTCTAGAAGTGGCTAAGTAAATGATTAAAACAAGAGAAAAAGAAAAAACATACTCTCTTTCTTTAACACTGTTTTTGCAGTGACCTACTGCACTGGAAATATCCCTTTAAGAGCCTTTGATCATATCTCCTCTTGTTATTTTCCCAGCCATTCTCCTTGGCCTAGTTTAAATGTTTTCCCCTTCAGAAAGTCTTAGCTAATTCTACAAATCAGCACTGACTGCCTGAGTGCTCCCAAAGGTTTTGCATTGTCACTGAAATTAATCATGGTTATTTGTGTGTATATCTTAACTCTCCTGATGAACTTGAATGTGTTAGAGATCAGAGACTTACTTGCCCATCATTTGGTACACACCATTCCATTCTGGGCTGTGCCCACACTGACGTAAAACAGTGAATGTAGCTGCTTATGTCAAAGCTTAATTGTGTCCGTCAAAACTGCGTGAAAGGGTCTGCACAGATCTTCTGGGAACCTGCTCCAAGTAATTCTGATTGGTAAATAAAGATGGCGGAAGCCAATAGCTGAGAAGAAGAGAAAGAGGGAGAGTTTTAGGTTTCCAAGGCTTGGGACCTCAAGGAAGGAAGAAGAGATGCCATGCCTAAGAAGAGAGCAGGTGAGGGAAACAGAGCCACCATGTAAGGAGGTTAAGAAAATAAGGCTCAGAGGATGGCACAACTGGGTCCAGATCAGCCTAGATGGAGCACTGAAATTAGTAATTAGTAAATCAGTATTATAGGCAGGAGGTGGGAACTAGCAAAATGAAAGCTAGGCAGCTGCCCAGCTATTGTGTTAAATATTAAAATATAAAGGATGTATGTGTTTTTCATTTGTAAACATAAACCATTGATGCACAAAGAAACCCTGTGCCTGGGATTTATTTATTAAAATATTAATTACCCATTATTATTAGAATTCAGGCAAGAAAAAATATGGAATGAACCATTCAACCATTTATTTAAAATAAATTATTGAAGTTGGAAAGATAGGCACGATAAAATTAAGATAACACAAATAAAATATTTAAAAAAATAGGAAAGAAGATTCCTTAAAATTTTGTATTCTCATACACTTATAATAAGTTCTTCAACGTCAAAATTATGAGAAGATTAGTACAAAAGGAAAAAAAATTCTGTACATCATATTTATGGAGCAAACATCTAATAATTCCATCAAACTCAACCATATTATCTATTGTTATCACCCAAAATTTCAAATATTTAAGCTTTGAAACAATATAAGGACAACGACTTAATATTAACTGCACCTTTATCCCTAAATGTAATATATTATAAAATACTTTCCAACTTTCTTTCAACTTCAGAAATTTACTTTAAATAAATGTTTGAATTTGTTCATTTCATTTTCCTTCTATGTGTAATTTTTCTTCTGTTGGTAAAATAAGATGATGTCTTCATATTTTGAGAGAGGCATAGTGCATTAGAACTTTACTATATCTCTCTGAGCTTTAAGTAGGAATATATTATATATACCTGTGTGGTGGAATATGACTTATCTGATGTTAATATATAGAGATCACTGAGAAATTTCAATATCAATTCAGATTATGATTTACTATGTCTAGATTACACCGATGATCTCTTGTCACAGGTGCTGGTGTACATACAATAGCGAACAGTAAAATCATTTTAAAGCTTTTCTAAGGAAGCCGTAGTAGCACATGCTTTCAGTACCAATTGCTCCAAGGACTGGACCAGAAATATTTCTAGAAATCATAAGTTAGAGGGCTGCTTGGGCATCATAGTAAGACCCTGCCTCAAAAAAAAAAATAAAAGAACAAACCATCAAATAAAAGAATATTTCTTCACTACCTAATTTTTAAAAATGGTTCATTCATTTAATTTCATCACTTAGAGGGAGAGACAAATAGATCTCTTTAATTTTTTGAGTCTAAGCTAATGTAAAAGACAATCCCAAGACAACCAGAGCTACACAAAGTAACATCGTCTCAATATAGAACAGAACAAAATGAAAAAAAATTGGACTTTATTATTCTACAAGTTTCATGGGATATTAAAAAAAACTACCTTCTCACAGATGTAGTCAGTTTTGCTATAGTAAAATTCCACAACCAGAAGCAACTTAAGCAAGAAAGTTTACTTCAGCTTACAGTTCCGTGATGGTAAGGTAGGCATGGCCAGAGCCACCTCCAACAGGAAGTTGGGAGATCATATCTAAGTCATTCATCAAAAGCATAGAAGTGGGATCCAGCTCAAGAGGAGGTCCCAAAGCCTGACACTATCACTGAGACTATGTAGGGCTCATAAAAAGGGATTATCATAACTGCCCTCTAAAAGACCCAGCAAGCAGCTGAAAGAGCCAGATGCAGATATTTGCACACAACCAATGGACAGAAGCTGCTGACCCCTGTTGTTGAATTAGGGAAAGGCTGGAAGAAGCTGAGGAGAAGGGCGATCCTGTAGGAGGACCAGCAGTCTCAATTTATCTGGACCGAGATCTCTCAAACACTGGACTACCAAACAGGCAGCATACACCAGTTGCTATGAGGCCCCCAACACACATACAATAGAGGACTGCTGGGTCTGTGTTCATTGAGAAATGATGCACCTAACCCTCAAGAGACTGGAGGCCCCAGGGAGTTTAGAGGTCAGGTGGCATGGGGGTTGGGGGCATCAATGTGGAAACAGGGGGTGGGGAGTAGGTGTGGGCTGGGGAGCAGTTGGAGGGTGGAAGGGGGGCAGGGAATGGAATATGGAGTGTAAAAATAAATTAATTTATAAAATGAACAAATAAAATAAAATAAAAAATAAATGGACAGATAGATTAGAGCCTGGATTGTCAACACTTAGTAATCATTTAACTTAGTACCCACTATTACCTATTCATTTATTACATGTTTCTTTAAAAATATGACCAAAATAACTGTTTGTAAATAAAGTAATTTTATTAAAAACAAAAGCATAGGAAGAGAGGTAGAAGTAGAGCAAAGCCTATAAAGCCTCAGCACCTGACCCTTCTGATGCATTTTCTCTAGCAAAGCTCTAGCTCCTGAAAGTGCCATGCCCTACACAATCCCTCAAATAGGAACACATGCTGTCAAAGCCTGTGTGGCACATTATCCATTGGAACCAGTTCACTATTTCTTGCTCAGGTGCAAATGGAAAAAAAAAATGGGTTTGTTCTTGTGTTTGTTCATTTGTCTGTTTATTTTGCAGAGATTGGACTTGTTTCTAAAAATAAAAAAGCATCCTGAAAAATTCATCCACTTAGATTTGGTAGGCTTCTAATAACATGACTATTTTCCCCCTCTCTGTACAATGTACTGTACAGTACAATAGAAAAAGTCATATGAAAGAGGAAACTATTAGGTCAACTCATATGTATTTACACTTAGTTTTCTTAGGAATTATTATAGTTAGTAATGTTTTATTAATACTTCTAAAAATTCTGTATAATTTTGTAACATTAAGAAAACTTACAGAGTAATTTTGTGATTCCTTAAGTTTTGAAAATGATACTACAGGGAATTGTGAACTGCAATTTACTTGTTTTAGGCAAATAGCCCTGTTTCTCTGGAGGTGGAAGGCAATAAACAAAAACCTGTGAAAGAGAATTTTCTGTCTATTCTTTGTATGAAGAAACATTAGTTGCTCTCTGTGGATACAGGCAATTCTCAAGTTCTTTATCTTTGTTTTGAAAGGTTAAGAAAATATTATATTGCTAATCATATCTGTAACTTATTTGTCGAGCCCAAATGTTAGTATGCTGGAAGCTGTTCTTTAAAAATTCATGTTTTAACCTGGAAAATGCCAATCACATAACACTTCATACTATGCCTCTCAGTAAAAGACATGGGGGAAACTTATTTGATATGTTTGCCTTGAGAGAAGGGAGGATTTTAATAGCTAACTCTTATTTTCACCAGTCTCTGCTGTGGCTATAAGTTTAGAGGAAAATGTTCTCAAATCTCTAGTCCAAAAACTAATAACATTTATAATTCATTAGAATAAGTTGACAAATTAGAGGAATATTATTATAAACTGTAGTTTGTAAAAACATTGGTGGATATTATTGCCATTCTATCATTTAAGATTATCACATATATATTTTAACCATACAATCATTCTTAAACCATGTATGAATTAGTTTGAGTGGAAAAATATTCTATTTGCATTGAATATGTCTTGATATACACAATACTTAATGTTTAATCCCTTCTGAATTATTTATCAAACACAAATATAGTATGCCAATAATAAGTAGCAGCATGCATTAACCTCATCAAGTATTGATGAATTCTCCCCCAGAGCTTTGAAATGCACAAAATTTAGCTTGGCTTATACCACCCATAAGCCTCTTTACATAGAGGAAAGGTATGTGGATTCCATCACTACATGCAATCATTGAATACAACTGTGACTCTATAAAATGCCAGAGTGAGTTTGTTAGGCTTTGCAATCGTTCTCTAGCTCAGCAAAGTGCTGCATTTTGCTAGTAGACCACACTAGAGTAATATTGGTAAAATCAGAAGTCATCCAGCATATGCTTTATTGAAATGTACAAAGCTTCCAAATTGAGACTCTGTCATTAAGAAAATAGAAACTACATCTTTCATGTGTCCTTTTTCATACCAGCAGTATAAATTGTTACATTTCATATATTCATCACTGCTGATTGTGTGGTTACTATACACCATGAACTATGGTAAAAAATGATTTATAGTGTAACAGTGAGATAGAGATCAGAGAATACTATCAGATAGCAAAAAAAGTCTACTGACCATTTTCAGCACAATAGGCAAGAAAAACAATAGTGTGTCATGGAAATCATAGAACTCAGATTAGAGGGTACTTTTGATTTTCCTAAGGTGCTCTTCTATTTAGGGAATAGGCAGTTATGTAGGATATGTATCCATCCATTTGAATCCTGAGAATTTGTTTTAATAAGCTGGTTGTGAACAGGATTCCATATTGGAACTTTACTTTTGTCACACTACATAGGAAATTGAGTACTCTTTTTCTTCTTCTGAAAATGTCCTACTTTGTTTATTTGTAGTTATTCATTAAAAGCTGTTACATATCCATTAGGATCAGTCCTATTTCTTATTCTAGGACCATGTAAATATGCAGTAGTTGCCCTTAGGAAAATACAGGAATCAAGAAAGTAACTTGTCAAAAATCTGAAAAGAGTGAAGAAAGATACTTTTTTCTACTGTGTACTATAATTCTAAAAAGTATCATTTTTACTGAATGTACATACATTTAAAACATCTTTTTAACATTAAAAAAATGAAAGAAGAAAGGAGAGGGAAATCAGCAGCATTTCAGAGAGAAGGCGAAGGGCAGTCTGCTAACAGTTGGTTTACTCTTCTGGATACTTTCTAGGAACTCCATAATGAAAGCATGGTACATCAAGAAATCACATATTTCACAAATAATACACATCCAAAGTTAATATAGTTTTTTTTATTTTATATATAAGCCCCCTCCCAAGAAACCAAACAATTAGCAAATCAGTGACATTAAAAATGATTATTCAAAAATTCAATCTATCAATAAATATGAAGAATTGCTTTTTAATTTATTTCATCTTCTTCACTCAACCTTACATTTGGACTTGAGCAATTTTGTGGGTCTACAAACCATAGGCTTACATCTAGCTTTGCCATGAAAACAGTAAATGTGGCTCCCTAAGACAAATTTTTGAAATTCAGGTGTTTGGGCACATTCCATTATTTACACCATCCTAGCAGGAGTCCCCTATGTCAAAGATCCAAGCGTATTATTGTCTTTAATTAACACTGTTGAGTTGTTAGCATACCCAAAAGCACTTTACACTATCTCGAACCACACCTGAAATGCAGCCAACAACACCACATAATCACTTTTGCACTAAATCAAATGAGATGTAATTTAACACTTATAAGGGGGACTGGAGAAGACATCTGTACTGTAATCCCCAGTACATTTCTTAATGAACTTTTAAATCATTTTATTCATTTACATTTCAAATGACATCCCCCTTCCCCGTTACCCCCCACACACAAAACCTCATCCTATCCCCTTCTCCTCCCTCCCCTCTGCCTCTATGAGGGTGCTCTTCTACTCCATCACCCACTCCTGTCTCACTGCTCTAGCATTCCCTTTTACTGGGGCATCAAGCCTTCACAGGACCAAGGGCCTTCCTTCCCATTGATGTCAGATAAGACCATCCTCTTACATATGTATCTGGAGCCATGGGTCCCTCCATGTGTACTCTATGGTTGGTGGTTTATTCCCTGGGAACTCTGAGGGGTCTGATTGGTTGATATTGTTGTTCTTCCTATGGGGTTGCAAACCCCTTCAGTTCCTTCAGTCTTTCTCCTAGCTATACCACAATCTTCACATATGTACCTTAAAGAGAATGTCCCACTATCATTATCGTTATATCAAACATTATTCAGACATGACAAAGTACAATGAATAGGGGCTGGATCATTAAAACATTTCCAAATGAAGGACAAATGGCCTCATGCCTTGTAACATCCTAAATAATCTGTTTAGATTTGAACCTCCTTTCCTGAACCCTTCCACATAATTGATCAATTGTTTTCATTCTCTTCTTGACTTTCCATTTCCTCTGTCTTTGAATCATTAGTATGACTTTGAGTACTGAAGAAACAAATTCAAGTGAGGCTGCTGTATAAATCCTGAATCTGTCTCCTCCTATCTAGAAAATTAGTACAAATCCTCTTTTGTATCCAAATAGCCTTGTTTGTAGAAACAGTTGCATCTATGTCAAAATACCAATAGTGCAGTGAGTATTCAGGAAGTCTTCAAGGAAGAACCAACAGAACAATGTCTGACATAGATTTCACCTCAATGTTAGTTGTAATACATCCTGTTAATGCTCATCCAGAGACCATATTGTTTATCAATGTTTTCATCTGTAGTTCTTTCCTGTTCTATGTCTCTGCACAATATCTAGGTTAAGATTCCAAGGGTAATTGTCACTCTTTCTCTTCCCTTTAGCCATTCCACAGCAGGTCTCTCTCCTTCCTCTTAGACTACTTTATTGGACTTGACAAGTTCATTTGTAAACTTCTGTTATCATAGTAAATGGACCTTTTACAATTACTGTTACTGACCTGTCATCACTATTTGACAGTTGATATCTTATGTTTCTTTTTTCATGATTTTTATTAGATATTTTTTTATTTTTATGTCATATGATATATCCTTTCCCACTTCCCCTCAAAAAAAAAGAAGAAAGAAAAAAAACCCTGTTCCCTCCCTTCTCCCCCTGCTCACCAACCCATCCTCTCCCACTTCCTGGCTATGGCATTCCTTTACACTGGGGCATAGAACCTTCACAGGGCCAAGGGCCTCTCCTCCCATTGATGACCGACTTGGCCATCCTCTGCCACATATGCTACTGGAGCAATTAATCCCACCATGTGTACTCTTTTGTTGGTGGATTAGTCACTGGGAGCTCTGAGGGTACTAGTTAGTTTCTTAAAACCTACAGAACATCATTTTCCATCCCATCTTCTTCTCTTCTGTCTTAGAGCCCTTTTTGCTCTATCCTATAATAGTCTAATGAGTTCTATCACTTTAGATATCAGTCATAAGTGCAGGACCTCACATTTTTTCCTATTTCAACTTACAAGCCAGTCACCTGCACAGAATCTGAAGGTAAATAAATGGGGCATTATATACCTAACACTTATATATCCCTTTTACTAATACTATTATCTATCCAACTGGACTTATTGAACAGCTTTCCATATATAGAATCACTGGAATGAATATTACCTTGCTATAATTTTGCATAACCATATGACTTGTATAATCTATCACTGCAGCCTTGCAATGTCTCTAAGTAAGTATTTCTAGAAGGTTATATGAGTTCTTCAGCATCATTCAGATCACCTCAGTTCAGGAGTCTTGCATTGCTTCCTGGACCACAGCAGTTGCTTCCTGTGTTTCCTCTCTGGTTTGGATAGCTATACCCTCTGATGCATTCTTTCTGATTAGACCCTGAGGGTCTATCAAGATTTCCATGGACAATCTTTTCACTAGTTACAACAGCAACTGGAAAAAAGAATATAGCAACTTTACTATGGAATTTTGTGTGCAGAGTGTAAACAGTACTTCTCCACTACACTATTTGAATATATGGTATTTATTTTCATAGTACTTTTTGGATGTTTGAAATAAGTATACTTAATCTTTTATTTTGATTACTCCTTTCAAAGACTTTAAATGATATAAATTAAGAGAAGATTTTATAACTATATCTATAGTGAAGTTATGAGTATATGTTAAAAGGAAACTTTCAAATTATTCCAAAGAAAAGTTCTGTCATGTTTGCTATATTGTAAATATCTTCTAAGAAAGAAAGAAAAGGAAAGTATACTTCATGTGTTAGAAAAATCACTACCTAAATTCTTGGAGAATGCTCTTGGTGGAAAATTCTATTTCTAATCTGCTTACCTGTTCATACCAGATGGAGGTCAGCTGGAGCCATATGCATGAGTGTTGAAGCAGACAGAATAAGGCATACAGCTTTCCGGCTCCTTCCAAAGACAGTGTGACTTTGTTGAAGTTACAAAAGAAACTCTGAATCTGGTTTTATCGTTGAGAGAATTTCAATACAACTACCTAACAACGGTAATATAAAAAGATACTGTAAGACATCGATATCTCAGTAGACACCAAATATCAACTTTATTACTTGCTCTCAGGCTTGAGAAGCTAGGTTGGTCTGCATCAGTGAATGCTTTCCCAGGGCCACTTGAGTGGATTCCATCTCAAGAAGAAAGAAATTGAGCTTGCTTGCTTGAATAGCTTTGATAGTTCTCCCTGCACTCTGCTTCTGAATTAAGATGTTCATAAGAGACTTCTCTTGGGTTACTTCTGGGTAGGGGAGTGCTGTGGGAGCAAGGGGCGGGGGGCTATTACTCTGTACTCTGATTTATTTAAAATTGAATTTTACGGGTTTTAGCCATTATTATGTTGTTTCCATTATAAGAATTTGTCTGTTTTAATCAATTCTATCATGTAGCCTTTTCTTTTTGTGTGTATTTCAATCTCTTCCATTCTCCAATACTATTGCTAGTTGACATTGTGGTGTGATTCACTACCCACTTATACCGCTGAACATTCTGCTAAGGTTTATTAGCCAGTTTAGCTTATTCACTTTAGTAACTTATTCTCAGCCTCTGCATCAGTATATTTCTTTTTCCCTTCTTGGATTCAACCAACTAAAACTCAAAAATATCTGAAAAATGTATTTGGAGAAAACATCTATAGATACTTTTTGACATAATAAACCTAGTAAGATGAAACTAAGCAAAATTAAATACTACTTGATAAACCTCCCCATGATATATATTCCATTACAATAATCTGGATTAGTTAAAATCATGTGGTTATATGTGCTTGAATTACATATAAATACTATACTACTTTGTACAAAGTCCTTGAACATCCCGCAGTGGGGTTACCTGGCTTGTATGCTTATAGATACTGAAGAACCACTTTACTCTAGTTTTATTTATTTATTTATTTTTGGTGTTCTTTGAAGCTTTATGTTTTCTGACAATTAAAAACTCATGTCCCCACCCCCTCATACCAGTATAGTATCAATATCTCAGCAGTAACTCATATGATCTAAACAATGCAAAGTAGATTAAACATTTGATTTAGATATTGCTTAGACAAAATTTTCAATGTAATCTAACATCGTTCATAAGACAAACACCAAAAGACATACTTGACTTTGACAGTCCTTATAGTTACAGACTTTAAGGATGTAGACTCAGTGCTAAACAAACAACATAAACATACATAAAACCACAGAAGTCATACAAAAGGAAACACAGATCTAAGTCTAATTTTATGGTATGTAAGGGCCTTTGAGTAACAACACAAAATATATGGGGATTAGCACAGCGTTGCTTTCCAGGACACATTTATTTCTATAAAGCACAATAAAGGTACCATGAGAAGACTGAAGATGAATGGTGGTTATATAAAATACATATCTAGAAAAAAGATATGTATCCAGATGGAGTACATCAAAAAAAGCCAAGATGAAGAAAAAAAATCAATCATAATGTATGGAGAAGAACAAGTATACAAGTATTAGGTGACATAAAAAAAAATGTTAGTAACTCTTTAAGTGTTTAGTCAATGAGTATATCGGTAATGCAGGTGCAGGCGGGACCCTCTGCGTATTCCTCGGCAGTTCAAGTTGAAGAAGAGTAAAGAGTGAAAGCACAAATAGTGTTTAAGGTAATAAATAATGACAGCTGGGTGTGTTGGCATACAATTTAATCCCAGAACTCTGGAAGCAGAGGCAGGCAGATGCCTGTGGGTTTGAGGCCAGCTTGGTCTACAGTGAAAGGTCTCGGACAGCAAGGGCTGGTACACAGAGAAATCTTGCCTGGGGTGAGGGGATGAGAAGAAAAGAAAAGATAATGGAAGCACTTATAAGTTCTCATAGTATTTACAGTAATTTTTACTATTTTTGAAGCAGAGAATGAATATAATCTGTCCTCACATGGTAGAATTTAAATGAGTCACAGGAATGGACACTCTGGTGACAGGCAATGAATAGTGACTTCTGTTTCTGGCCATTGTGATGGTGGTATTTGTGGTGGTGGTGGCCTTTATAAGGACTAAATTACTATGGATTCTATAATTAACCACTAATTGATAAGTGAGAGTTCTAAAGGAAAAACTATTGGTGCAGAGTTGTGCTTCTTTAAAGAGACGTTCTTGTGAGTTCCTCTTAAGCACTGACCCTTAAAGTCAGGCATCACATTTTATGGTTTATTTATAGTAATGACATTTAAATGCCAGCTTTTTAGCCTGCTAGTAATATTTATGAAAGGCTATATAGTCAAGGATGAAGAACTCTACTGGGTTATACAGAAAAAAAAAAACAACTTTACTTAAAAGAGTAAACTCTGTTTCTTTTTATTTAGCAGAAAAATGTCATAAAATGTATTCTAAAATAAAAATATGCATGCACAGTAGGGTTCTTGGGCTAGGAGAATACTTGTGGGGTTTTATTTCAAAACTATTCTTTGCCAAAATCAGATAGAAAAATGAAAATCAAAAAGGAACTTAAAAATTGAACTTCAACCTACAAGAGTTTGCCTAGATTTCGTTTCTTTACTTCAGTTTAAAAATACAATGTTTTCCAACTCATAATATGAGATATTTGAATTCTAAGTCCCTGATTTTCTGCTTTTTAGCAATAATAATAATGTTCACTGTTGTGACTGGGATCCCTCTTTGCTCAGCAGCAGCAATGGTGGGCAGTTTTATTTGTAGATACTGTTCCAAGCATCTATACATAGGACTTTCAAATAAAAAATAAAAAAAGATAAGTGAGGTGAAATTTTTCTCTAACTCATGAATCTATTCAGAGATCAGGTAGTGTTTATGTTTGTACCGTTTGACAACTCTATTTTTATAAATTCCTTTGTTACAGAGAAAGGAAAAAAAAATCATTCCTGAAATGTCTGGAAGAGTCAAAACAAATTATAATAAAATGCTATTTTAAAACAATTAAGAAACACCTGGCTTGTTTGCTGAGACAGTAGAGCTTGGTTATAAGTAAAAAGTAAGTTTCGATTCCCATGAATTCAGGAGGCAAAGTTGAGCACAATTATATTATCTTTTAAGATGTCCTAGAGGATGGATGCTTTAATTTCTTTCCTGTGCGCTTGCAGACATTGTCTCATTATTTGTCCTCAGTAGATGCTTCCTAAATCTTTGGTCAAGCAAATGAACAAGCCAGATTTACAATCTTGAGTGACAGTATAAAGGGGACTAAATATTAATCGCATACAAATTTCCTCAAAGTTCTGTATATTGATTTGATTCATAAATAGACACATTCATACACACATGAACAAATAATTTCTGGAGAACCCTATCTTGTTAAAATGTTATGCAATTAAATTAAATTAAAATATGTTATGCAATGATCCATTCTTTGTTGCCAACCGACCTTGTCCTTATGGGCCTTCTACAACTTCAGTCTCTGATCTCTTAACAGTGTCTACACAGCCCTACCTCCTCTGTAGACATCATCTTTTAGTGCTTCCTACTGCAGAATTTTCTCTGTCCAATCACACTAGGGCAGTGGGAAGCTGGTGATTGGACAGAAAAAGGGAAGCAAAGTCAGGAGTTGGGAGACTGAGAAGTCGGCGAAGAGGAAGGAGGAGAAGCCAACATGGAGGCAGAGAGACAGAAAGAAGATCCTTATCCATGTGGTTTTAAACAGCCACAGTAGCTAAGATTTTCACAAGGTTAGAAATATTAGGATAAAGCTTTTATCATTATCAATTGTCTCTGTAATTATTGTATTGACATCTTGTAAATTATGTTATTATTGGTACACAAATCTGATTGGCTTATTAAGCATTAAGACTCTTGATTCTACCGGGTAATTAGGTGTTGAGATGGCTAACCAGGGGTGCATGGGGCAATGTGTAGAAGTCAGAGGAATTCAGGGGCCATCCTAGAGATGGCCCAGCAGGAGCCCTGTGGCCTCACAGGCAGAGAGTTGGCAGGGAGCCCTGTGCCTCACTGGCAGGCTCAGAGATGGAGCTAGTGTGTTCACTTGGAGCAGGAGCTAGCTCTAGAGAGTTAACGGTGGCAGCAAGAGCACTAGAGCATGGCCTGGACCTGCTGAGATTTGGCGGGTTCATTCTTTTAATATTTCCCACAACAGATCCATCCTCCACTTTCTCCAATATTCTTTGTAGTATATGTGACAACTGCCATCATTCCTATTTCTGGTGCACACTAAAAAGCTGTTTTCAACAAACTTTACTGTAGGCTCTGACACTTGTTTCTAAGTGTATGTGGAATCCTAATATATTGCACACCTCATAAAATATACTTTGTTTAAATATGCTTTTCCTCTGTTACCATGACCATGCCATAATGATTCAGTTAATCAATTATACAATTTTAAATAACCCCCTGGTCTTCTATTTGAACAACCCTGTGGCTCAACACGGTTCATTCCTTTCTCCAGCTTGCTTGCCTCCTATTTTCATTCTCAATGTTCATAGCCCCCCAGAAACACTTTATGTAAATCCCATCTTTATAATAGGGGAATACATTATCTTCAACAGAAAAGATAAAAATGTGACATTATTATAGGATGATTGGTATCTCACTGGCTCACTGAACTTTGGCCACAACCCCCAAATCTTCCATCAATTGTGTGTATCTTTGAGTCTTGGATTCCTTTCAAAAACTGAGATTCTGAAGTCACAAAACCTAGTGTACAAAAGGATCTTGAATGAAGGACTTGGTTCCCAGCTGGCGAGTTCAGTCATCAAGAAATGATTTGGATTTTAAAGGTGCTGAATTCATCAATGGACTCATCCATTCATGATTTCTTTTTAAATGTGATTAATGAGAAATGGGAGGAGGTGTACTTCAGTTAGAAAGAGGTCCTTGAGGCTGTACATTTGCATATAATCTTATCCCTGGGTCATGTCAGTTTCTGTCCTTGATGTCTACCATAAAGTAAGAGTCTGTGTCCTACCATGACCCTTGCCAAGGAGCTCAGCCTCATGGCATGTCCAGAAACAGGAGAGAGATGAACATTTTGACAGATCTCTGTGCGAAGTGACATCCTCAGGTATTTTGCTTTCAAGGTTAGAAAACTGAGTGATCCTTTGAAGACTAGGGCAAACCCAAATGTCCACTGACAGGCAAATATATATATATATATATATATATATATATATATATATATATATATATATATATATATATACATCCTCTGAACCACCTAGCTCTATAACCATATGCTATCTGGGGAGGGATCTTTGTTTCCTTCTGTCTTTCAAATGCACCTTAGAAGTTGTTTGTGGAATCATCTTGTAGAACTTAAATCTTCAGTATTCTCAGTACCTTATGCTAAATCCATTTCTTAAATTGCTTCTCATTGTATCATAGAAATGAAAACACTCCAGCATCAGACCTATTTTTCTCATTCAAAAACAGTTTATTACCTTCTGAATGCCCTTTAGGAGTCTGCTATTCAGTGAAGAAAACAATAACAGGAAAAATGACAATGAAAATAACAATAACAGCTAACAATTACACTACTAATTATATGTTGGGCAAAATTCCAAACAGAGAATCCTTGGCCTTGCTGTCTTTATATTCGTAAGATTAAGCATTTTCTTTTTGCAGCCACGATGGCAATCATGAAAGTGGGAATTGAGGGAGGGTTTTCTTTTTTTCTTTTT
>NW_022196894.1:72005063-72049788 GCF_008632895.1 Mastomys coucha | reverse complement strand
CTTGCCATTGCAAAACAAAGATGTCCTTCAGGCACGTTGCAAATTTTGATCATGTGTTTTAGTTCCATAATTAACCTGCAAATGCTGCTGATTTAATTTTAGGAAACTAAAATGTTTCTTAGACAATTTGACATAAAAACATTTTTTACCACTTCCAGTGATTCTTAAAATTAAAATTAAACTTTGGTACCTGTCTAGTCTAGAAAATTGTGCATTTCATCCAGGTTTTCCAGTTTTGTTGAGTATAGGCTTTTGTAGTAGGATCGGACGATTTTTAATTTCCTCAGTTTCTGTTGTTTTGTCTCCTTTTTCATTCCTGATTTTGTTAATTTGATACTGTCTCTGTACCCTCTAGTTAGTCTGGCTAAGGGTTTGTCTATATTGTTGATTTTCTCAAAGAAGGAGCTCCTTGTTTTGGTGATTCCTTATATAGTTCTTTTTGTTTCCATTTGGTTGATTTCAGCCCTGAGTTTGATTATTTCCTGCCTTCACTCCTCTTGGGTGAATTTGCTTCTTTTTGTTCTAGAGCTTTCAGATGTGCTGTCAAATTGCTGGTGTATGCTCTCTCCAGTTTCTTTTTGGAGGCACTTAAAGCTATGAGGTTTCCTCTAGGACTGCTTTCGTTGTGTCTCATAAGTTTGGGTATGTTGTGGCTTCATTTTCATTACACTCTAGAAAATCTTCAATTTCTTTATTTCTTCCTTGAGAAGAACCTCCTGTGAAGGTTCTCTGCCCCAGTGTAGGGGAATTCCAGGGCCAGGAAGCAGGAGAGGGTGGATTGGTGAGTAGGAGGAGGGGGGAGGGAACAGGGTATTTTTTTTTTTAATTTATTTATTCTTTCTTTTTTTGGAGGGGAAACTGGGAAAGGAGATATCATTTGACATGTAAATAAAGAAAATATCTAATAAAATAATAATAAAAATAAATAAAAAATAATAATTTAATGTATAACTCTAAAAAAAATAAAAAGAAAAAGAATGCCCTGGAAAGTTTCCCAAAGGTTACCTAGGAGCATTACACCATCAGTTTTGATTTAGTAAAAAATGAAGTTATCACTGGATTTTCAAAAGTTCTCATGAAATTGGTTCTGGAACTCACATCTGTGGATTATATGTTGACAACTCATTTAATTCATAACCATTGACTGACTAATTATATCTTACAAATTTTTCCAAAAGAGGCTACTAGTACTGACTGAAGACAGTGTACTTTGCCACTGTTGATAGAAGCTCAAATAGTAGGGACATAGCCAAAAGTCACCCGGTCAGTTTGGTACAGAGCCCATGGCCATGAAATTCTTCTTATGTCAGATCTGACTAGCAAACTTTATCAATAGTTATAAAACTCCATACATGTTCATCAATATGCATAAACCACAGTAACACACAAATCCAAGGCTTGACAGCTTGTTGTTAATTTTTTTAATTAAAAAATATCTTTCTTTGATTCTTGGTAGGTTGGCAGGAAAGCAGCATAAAGATTTTTTTTCCCATGTTAACAGACGCGATTCTCTGAAAGTTGTTACTCTGTGAAGCTCCCCCTAGTGTTCTTAACTCGATATTAAAAGTCATTCACAGATCTCTTTCCTGAAATGGTTGCATCCAATTATGAATTAGAGGTATCTCAGAAGGAGCAAAGTCATTATTATTAAATAGAAATATTTTGAAAGATGGATTTCATACAATCATAAGTCCTATTTAATAAGGTTATTTTCAGCTGCCACCTTAATAATATTTATGATAACATTTGCATTGCAATAAGAGTTAAGGGATCTTTATACAGACTGAAACTTTTGTGTTTTAGTCATTGTGATTGTTAGCATTGTCAACATGACACGAGCTAAAATAACCGGGAAGAAGAGGCTCAGTGAGACACTGTCTACATTTTGCTGGCCTTGGGCCATGTCTGTATTAGACTGTCTTAAGTTAATTGCTATAAATGGTCAGTTAGATATCCATATCACTGTGAATGGCACCATATGCCCTGGGCATAAATGGTAGCTCTTACCCCTGAAGACTGAAGAAGTTGACCTGAACACAAGCAAGCTAGCACGATGTATCTTTCTTCTCCTGGCAGTGAATGTGATGCAAGAAGCTATTTAAGGCTTTGCTCTGACTTCCCACAGGATGTAACTTGGAACTGTGCACCAAAGCCTTTTCTATCCTACGTTAATTTTTGTCAGGATTTTTCATCACGGCAATAGAAATGAGCTAATACATCCATTCTTCAGCTTTCAATTTACAAGACTAGCTTCAAAAGCTGCAATTGCGACTTGGAAAGGATAACTTTTTTTGAGAATTAGTATCCATGCATAGCCTCCATGATATGAGATTCAGCTGAGTCTTCTATCTTTGGATCTCACTCTTCTAGAATAGGGGGTCTAGAAGAAATATTATTACCTAAAATTGAAAAGTCCAGTGTCTTCCCTTGGCTAGTGCCTATTAACACACAGAGGATAATGTTAGATCACTAGAATGATTGCTTCTCTTAGGGTAAAAATGAAAAAGAGCAGTGCAGGCATTTATTATAGCCAGTGAGGAGATCGTGCATACTAAGAAGCACAATAACAAGCATAGTATTTCCAAGTACAAAGGAATGTTTGTACTTTGCAGTGTCTTTGCCAAACTCATGGTGGCTAAGACTGGTGAGGAAAACCAACCTTAATGGCTCAGGCACTGATAGTGCCTGACAGTTCTATACAACTGTCCATTCAACTGTGTGAGTCAATAAAGTCTTCTTCCTTTTTGATTTATAAATATGAAAAGTATGATGAAATTGTTCTTTCTGCCTGTATACAGTAGATGAAGAGCTAGTGAAGACCTTCTGATGCATGTGAAAATCATAGCCTACTGTACGTTCATACAAGGTTCCCAAATAAATGATAAAGATAAAATGTAATAGAAAATATCAAGAAAAGAGTCATCAGAGTTAATATATGTGTCTATAAAATCATGGATGAATAGAAAACCAGCATTCTTTTGACATTCCTCAAATGTTACCCAGCTACAAGATCCCACACATTTACAGATTTTTGTCATTCTGTTCTTTAGACCTAACATCAACTTCTGTTTATATCACTTATATGGAAACTATAGATAAGCTTACAATAAGATGTAACATTTTCATGCATTGTTACATTACCTAACTCACAACAAGACTCTAATGAGCATAAATTGTAGCCATGTCTAAAAGGAGAGTCTAATAAATCCACATTTAATGGATTTATTTCTGAATTTCAAATAGTTTTCTAGCTTCCTCAGTATGATTAAGAATTTTAATTTTCTCATCAACATAGATAGCTATTATGTTCCCATATAGAATAAACTAAGCAATAATCTATTTTATGCCTGGTTATATAATTACTTATGTGGTAAATATAATTTATTTTATATTTTTACATACAATTATATATGAGTTGTAAAATATGTAAAAGTACTTTGTTGAAAGCATTAAAATAATTGAAATATAAAATTTAACAAGAAAAGATATTATCTATTATTTATTTTAAAATAAACACAGAAAATGTTGCGGATATTATTTGAGTTAAAAATGGCAAGTGGAGCTTAGGATATACCTAAATTATACTATGTAGGTCTCATTTATATACTCATAGTAAAGAGATTTACACACAGAATGAACCTGACAGTTGTTACATTTTCCATTGATCTTAACTCAGTTTTAAGCATTTGAAAAATTATTTTTAAAACATCAAAGTATTACTGGGCAGTGGTAGCACACGCCTTTAGTCCCAGCACTTGGGAGTCAGAGGCAAGTGGATTTCTTAGTTCTAGTTCAATGCCAGCCTTGTCTACAAAGTGAGTTCCAGGAGAGCCAGGGCTATACAGAAAAACACTGTCTCAAAAAAACTAAAACAAAACAAAACAAAAATCAAAGTTTTATACCATGAATCTTGATTTGAATAACACACTTCTAAACATTCATAATGCATAGCTTGTGTGATATTTGATAAAAGAGTAGCACTCACCACAAAAATAGGTTAATTATTTTGATGTTCATAATCATTTACAATATATGAATGTATCAAAACATTGCTATGTACACTGGGACTATAGTGACACTCTGTCAATTGTTCCTTTAAAAAATCCAAGAAGATAAAAATTATTTTATGGCAAATAAGTTTATAAACACACAATGATATTAATAATAGTACTTTGGAGCCCTCTTGAGCTTAAATAAAAATATGCAACCTTTCATAGAAACCAATGTCCTCTACATAACCTTGAAGAAGGTCCTTATGAAAATTGAAGAGGTTAGCATTTGTTCAGGAAACCTGGACCAAAATATAAATCTACTTTGATGCCTAGAATCATACTTTCTCTCAACTGTTTGGTTCCAATAATCACTGAGACTATTATGGCTGTGTGTCAGATGTTCACAGTGGCAACATAGTTTAAATCTCAATATTAGCTATCCTAACCAACCTCTCAGATCTCTAGTCCAGAAATATAAACAAATGATTCACTGCCAATCACAATAAAAACCATAATCCGAAGTCTTATTACATGTGGTTGTGATATATAACATTTGCAAAAAACTTAGTATGGCTAGAAAATTCTTTGGTCTCTACCTCTATGTTAAAAGCAGAACTTCAAGAAAATATCAAGAAGGGTTATGTTCTTTATTGTGCAAAAACAGGATTATAATTAATATTTTAAGCACATAGTAAAAAATACCATGGATATTGAAACTAATATGTACTATAATTTTTGTAGTAATATACCACATGCTATATGTATGAAGTTTAGCTTTTGAATTAAACTTGGTTTAATATAAATAACTAGAGGCTTAGTTAATATGCATGCTCAAACTTCAGGGGAAAGTCAAAATCAAAAGTTGTGTGATAAATGTATGCTAATATTATTTTCACAAGTAATTGAACTTGGAATTGGTCTCCCAACCATATTGATTCATAATCCTAAGGCCTGAGCACTCTTTGTTGATATGAAATGCTGACATTTAGTATAGGTGCAGATTTTGACAAGACTAATAATACTATTTATACATGTAATTATTTAAATTACCCATACTGCCTCAGTTTAATTGTGTTCAGTAAATTGGCATGCATAATTTATAACATCAATGCTGTCAAGCATCAATCTACATTTTAGACAGCAGCACATCAAGCAAATGACAGGGTAAGGAGTTTGAGTGACTTTAGAAAATACTTCAACTTTGAAGTTTGTACTGTATCTATGAACTCACCCCATGTGTGATTTTTGACTGTGCCTCCTTTCATCTCTTTCAACATTTTATATTCATGATTTTGGCGTACATAATATGGATATTGTTCATTGTTTTCCGCATATGTTGGTCAAGACAAGTGAAGAAAAGTTCTTAAACAAAATGTTATAAAGAAGCATGTTTAAGATCTCTATTTGGGGTTAATTTTGATCCTAATTATTTTCTCTACTCTTTTACTTAAATATGTGTGAAATCTGCATTAATACATTCTTCACTTTAAAAATATTCTCGATGCTATTTGAAACATCAGAGCACCGAACATAGGCTTTGATATTAAGTCTCATGACATAGCATGAGTACACTGCAAGTTACTTTTCTAATTTTGTTTATACACTAAAAGTACAAGGTCTGTAACAGTTTCAGACTCTGTAAATATTTTTAAGGGATAATGTCATTTTACTGAAGAATAAAATCAATGAAAATAAGAGCATTTCTGTTTTTAGAAAATCAAACAAGAAATGCCATGCAAGTGCTTGTGTACGCTAAAGTTTTTTCATTATTTTTCATTTATTATATTAAAATATAGTTTACAAAATGAAAACGTAAATATACTCCTCAACTTTTGAAGATGAATTTAGAATTTATAAGTTTGGAGCTATTTTTCCAACACAGATAATGTTCACTTTGAACAGTATTTTCATGTGGTTTAGGGTATTCTATTTCTTAAGAGTGGCCTTGACCTAACCAAGACCTGCATATACTAACAAATGAAGTCAGAGTTCATAACAATACCAGAGCAAATGAAAAGGCTCATATATGTATATTGCTTATCCAATTAATGATGACATAATGAAAAGTCTTAAAATGTTTTTAGCCATCAAATATTAATCTTGTATAACTGGCATTAAGATATAAACACTTCATAAAAATCAAATATCAAAATTCTGACTCTTGTCATTCAAGTTTTCTCTATCAGTTTCCAATCAGAGCACAAATTTTCTGAAAGTCAGCATTGACAAGTGTATACAGATATTGCAATGTAAGTTCATAGGACTCTGCTCAGTTCTCCCTCTTAGGATGCTCAGACATATACTCTAGCATTCTAAGAAGGAATCCACATCCATGCCTAAGATTGAAAGAATTATTCCTTAGAGACAGGGAAAAGGAGTGGTTTTATTGTGGTTAGAAATATAAAGTAAAATAAAAATGTGAAATTATTACATTTCTGATCCCTGCCTGCTTATGGACAGCCTTCCTCACAACCTGCTTCATCTGCCTTATCCTCCAACAGTGTTCTCTGGGAGTCAGACTCTAAAGGACAGAGAAGAACTCAAGCTTGACTTCCATCTGTCCACCTGTTGGGAGGTTTTGTCCAAAAAAAATTGTCTGATGCGTACTCATCTCACAAAGAAACTGTTCTGCAGTGCATGTAGCCCTGGAGCCCTGGGAATCGGGCCAGTGTTCAGCAAGGGGCTCTGTTTCTTCAACATACAGACTGGGGTTATAGCAGTGCAGGAAAATGAAATTGTGGGCACTATGAAATGTATGACTTTAAAACTTAGATGTGTGTGTGTATGATGATGAGATTTGAAGCACTGAATTAAAGCAAAATGCATTGAATTAAAAAAAAAAAAACTACATCCACAGAATTGGTCGAGGTGGTCGGTTTGACCATAAGGGTGTGGCTATTAACATGGTGACAGAAGCAGACAAAAGGAATCTTGGAGACAGTGAGACTTTCTACAACACCTCCATTGAAGAGATGCCCCTCAGTGTTGCTGACCTCATATGAGGGGCTCTCCTGCTACCTGGATCTAGCCCAGAGTTCAGTCCTGGGGGTAGGGGGGCAAGGGACAGCTGGAGGGGGGAAGGAAAGGGAGCTAAGGGGTGGACATCTTGTTTTTTGTTTTTCTTTGTTTTGTTTCAGTTTTTTCTCTCTCTCTCTTTGAGTAAATGTAACTTTTGAGGCAAACAGAAGGAACCATGAACATTTAGACACTTTTTTTGATGGGTAGGTAGGCTCTGTCCCAGGCGCAGTCTCCTTCCCCCCAAACACTAATGCATTTCCCTAACCTAGTCACTTCATTCTTAAAGGCTTTCCTACCCAGCCAAATCTCCAAAAGTGAGTCAAGGGGCTAAAATATGGCTGGCCTCATTTGCTGGACCAAATCTACAAGGGAGAACCCCTGAATGAGGTTGTCCTGGGAATTGTCCCCAGGGAGCAGGGGAGAGAAAATGGTAGCCATTTTTACATTGTTTTGATTATGTTTATTGATTCAGGAAACAAACACAAAATTCTGAATAAAATTACTTGGAAACTGAAAAAAAAATTACACACTAATTCCCACAACCAATATGTATTTAATACAATAGGCTCCCAGTCATTGTAAGTAAATTTGATATATCATAGTGAACATAGGTTCAACACTGATGGAAAAAGTCTATTTTATAAAAGATCATAATCAAGGATGAGACCTAGCAAGAAATTCAATGACTCAAACAATTGAACACATTTCCGCTGATATTTATTGTGAAACTAGTGGGCATCATCCTCTCCACTGGACGCTGAAGCTGCATATAATAATGCAATTCATACTATTTTATAAAACAAAACCAAGATATTCCTAGAAGTTCCCCCATTAAAATGAATCATCTCTTATTTGTGTGAATATGACATTAAGGATGCTTAAATTCCAGCTCTTTCTAAAAGCTGTTGGGTTTAATCACTGATAGATCATTGAGACTAGCTAATGACCTGGAAAAGGATATTGGTATATTCCAAGCATGCCTGAAAAATGAGACCATCAGCTCAGAGCCGAAGGCAGTTCAGAAATAGCAACATTTAGGGTTTTCCAAGATCCTGATGGAATCTCCAAAAAACTACACGGTGGTTTTTATATGCTTAATTCTCTGATCTCAACATAATATCTTGTTAAGCACCATGAAATGGTGACTGATCATCACTTTAGCTGATGCTCATTTTTTAAAATTAACTGATTGCATTGATTTTTTAAATTGAAATAGTTGGGTATTGTGGCAAATCCATGAATTTCATTATCTTCTATCTTTCTTCGAAGATACTGAAGGAAATACCATTACTAGAGAAGTCAACATGACTTAGAGAACTGAAATGTCATCTGGGGGGCTTGTCTTCTTGAAACTTTTGTGTTGGTGGCAGTAAAATATTTGCTTTTTATTACTCCTTGATGATTTGTTATGTTTTAATAAGGTTTGAGAGCAAGAATAGAGTAACAATTATAGTACCTGGTTCAAATGAACAAAAATAAGAGAAATGGAAATCAGGATTCCACTAGTTACTTCTTTAGTAAAAAGAAGGATCAATACTTAGAAAGTAAAGAAAAAGAAAAAGAATGTTATAAATACTACCATAAAGCAGAATGTCAGTACCAATGAACAGACTGTAAACATCTTTTTAGAAAGCT
This sequence comes from Mastomys coucha, assembly GCF_008632895.1. Classification (NCBI taxonomy): domain Eukaryota; kingdom Metazoa; phylum Chordata; class Mammalia; order Rodentia; family Muridae; genus Mastomys; species Mastomys coucha. The sequence goes on along the minus strand of NW_022196894.1, from coordinate 72,041,143 downwards.
TAGGGTGAGGAAATCGAATAAAAATATGTAGCAGTGGGAGGATGAGGAATTGGGAATAGCTACTGGAGGATCCCAGACACGAGGGAAACAAGAGCCTCACAGTAGATAGGCACGGGACTGGGGCCACCCGCCCATCGCAAAGTTTTTAACCCAGAAATGTTCCTGTCCAAAAAGAAAAAGACAGGGATTAAAAACAAGAAGAAGAAAAAAAAAGAGAAAAGAGAAAAAAAGAAAAAAAAAAGAAATGGGCAGAGACTGAAGGAAAAGTCATTAGGTGACTGTCCCACCTGGGGGTCCATCCTGTCTTCAGACACCAAACCTGACTCTATTGCTGCTGCCAAGAGGTGCTTGCTGACAGTAACCTGGTGTGGCTGTTCTCTGGGAGGTTCTGCCAGCACCTGACCAATGCAGATGTTTATGCTCACATCCAACCATCAGACTAAGTTCAGGACTCCTGTTAGAGAGCTAGTGGAAGGATTGGAGTAGTGGAGGGAGATTTCATCCCTATAGGAAAAACAACATTGACTGGCAGAACCTTCTAGTGCTCCCAGGGACTAGACCACCAACCAAGAAAGGATCCATGGCTCCAGATGCATAGATAGAAGAGGATGGCCTTGCATGACATCAATAGGAGAAGAGGCCATTGGTCCCGGAGAGGTTTGATGCCCCAGTATAAGAGGATGCTGGAGCAGTGGCTCAGGAGTAGATGGGTAGGTGGGTCAGGGTGCACTCTCATAGAGACAAAGGGGAGGGCAAGAGGGAAATTATGGGATGGGGATGTTTGTGGAGGGGTAACCAAGAAGTTGGAAATCATTTGAGATGTAAACAAATGGAATGATTAATAAAAGAAAAAGAAAAGGAAAGAATCTTAGGGTGGCCCAATGGCTTAGTGTATCCTATGGCCATCACTTCCTTTAGAATAAGGAATATGAACAAATCCAAAGCAATTTTATTTAGCACCTATAGCTCTAATTTTACAGATGTATAGGCTGGTATTCTAAGAAACGTTATTCTAAGGTTGAGTATCTAGTTGAAAGCAGCACTAGCGTATAATTTTATATTTCTCTGTTTCTGTCTTGATTCTTTCCCTTACTTTCTGAATATAAAGAAAAGAAATATAAACAACTTAAATTGGATTCAGTTTGTGCTGATGCTCAAATTATATAACAGATTCTTTACTTTGAAAGAATCACCTGCTTTCTTGCTTAGTAGCTAGGGAAAGGAATGCATAAAATGGGGATGGGAATGGATAAACTAAGGCAAGTTAAAATATTGCTTTGTGATATTTCTAATTGGCTTGTAAAGTGCGTTTAAATCAGGGAAGAAAGCACTCATCTAAAAATGCAAAATTGAAGCTCTCCAAGTCTATGTCTGTATGACAACCTTTAAGAAGCTGTAAGTAGAGAATTATACACCAGGAAATATTTGCTTTATTCAAAAATGGTTAATGTTTGTACAAATCACATTTAAAAGGTTAAATATTCATGAAGTCTGTGAAATAAATGGAGTTTGCGCTTAATCACTGGAATATGTCCCAAACTACCTTATTGTTTAAAATGCTCAAAAATCCTAAAAAAAATTTAAAACTACAAAGTACATTTGGACTCCAGATTTAGAAAGAGCTAATCTCATCATGAGCTAATACATTTAACCCAATGCCTCAAGGATCTGTTCCCAACCTGGAAACTTTTCCTTTTTTCATTCATAATTGTTTTTATTCATAATTATTAATGTTTTTTGTTGTGTAGCCCATTATAAATACCCACCCACTAACATTAGCATGAAAATATGACAGTACTGTTTAGCAAAGTATTTAGCAAATAATTTGGCACTAGATGGATAGAGATGAATGATATCATGTATTTTTCTAAAGAAATAAAGCATTGTCTAACTCTGCTTTGAACTGCATTCACAATTTACTCCTAAAAAATGAACAGTGTAGGGCTTGACAGTTGAGTCAGCATTTAAAAGCACTGACTGTTTTTCTAGAAGTCCTGAATTTAATTCCCAGAAACCACAACCTGGCTCACAACTATTTGTAATGGATTCTGTTACATTCTTTCATATGTCTAAAAACAGCTACAGTGTATTCATATGCATAATTAATTAAATATTTATGCAAAAATATAAATAACCTAGGCTCAATATGTAACGGTACTTCTCTATAGAAAATTATATTAAAAAAATATAGGCCTAACATTTATATTTTCACAAAATTCATATTTTGTAACTTAATTTCCACATAAAATATATAAAATTTAGACTTTGGGAAAAAATAAAAAAATAAAGATCTTACCATGGTGGTGCATGCCTTTAAGGCACTTAGGAGGCAGCGGCAGGTGAGTCTCTGTGAGTTTGAGGCCAGCCTGGTCTACATATTGAGTCTAGGAGAGCCAGGGCTACAAACAGAGACCTTGTCCTTAAAAAACAAACAAACAAAAAACAACAACAAAAAAACAACAGAAAACAACAAAAACCAAAACAAACAAAATAAAATAAAGAAACAAAAGATATAGACCTCATGAATGAAATGCTTACCTTCCTAAAACAAGAGAGATAATATCTGTATTTACCCAGTTAGGACACAATGAAGAAGCAGGTACTTGTAAATCCAAGTGTCTTAACTAGACCCTGAATCCAGAGGCATCAGAATTTTAGACTACCAAGGTTCAAAGTGATGAGAAACATTTTTGTTGTTTAAATTTCATCCCAACTACATTGTCTATTATAATAGTCTGAACCATTAAAAACAATACAATTTGTATGGGAACTACATTAATAAAATTCTATATAACAGGAAATATTTTGAAAGGTTATACATACTAGAAAATATTTTGAATTTATAATGAATATAAATAAAACTTTCAAGCAATTTCTATTATTACATATCATTTTGCATAAATACAATATTTTCATGAGCTATATATTTGAACTGTATAATTTAGATAATAAGAATATTTATTTAATTATTTATACTTTACTGAGATAATAGCAAGAACAGTTAGGCACAGTCTTTCAAAGGAAACATGGAAATAGACAGAAAATATGTTAGTAGATTTCAACAAATAATTTAAAAATCAACAATATTCACAAATGATATAGGTATACTTAGGATTTTGGCTTTAAAAAATGTAGGTATCATCTATACGAAGTCCATTATTTGTAAATTAATATTGCCTTTTTATAAAGTTAAGAATTCCTAATATGAATTAAAATAGTTTTCTTTCAGTTTTAGGACTCAGTAGCATAGCTAATACAAAGGATCCAGTAATAAATTTCTTTGCCAACTGCATATACTCCACGTTTTGACAATGTGTTGTAAATGAATTTGGTATTCTGGCACTCCATCCTTTGTATGTCTCTGTGTTCTGTTGCCCATTAATACAGAACACAGCACAGGCACTGTGCTCCCAATTCTGAGGCAACTCAGGTTAATAGTGAAGACCAGCATGGTGTCTGCTATAAACACATAAAGCTTGCCTATGGTTCCAAAGCATAAACTCTACAGATGTGCTATTTTCTCAAGATTTTTGGGAATAAATGTTGAGCCATTTTAAGACTGTATGTGTGTGTGTGTGTCTGTTATGAAAATCACAATTTATGTTTAATTGATTTTTTTCAATCGTGAGGTATTAGCATGCTGGTGAAATATCATATGATCAGTAATCTTAGGCAAACAGTTTAAGGTGAGTAAATGGTTAGATGGCACTCAGTAGTTGTAATGACCCAGCATCATCAGACATTCTGAGAGTAAATATGTTGTGAAAAAACTAAAGTAATTGTGAAGCACACCTTCTCTGCCAACCTAGAGAGACATCAAGACACCACCCAGGTCTCCCTTGAGCAGGGAAGATAGAAGGTGTTGGTAACAGATAGGAAACCTGTTCTATTTACTGTTTAGAGGAAGATGGGCAAGTCCTCACTCCAAGCCTTGCCCTTAGTGTTACACAAATACAGGTCAACATTCCAGGCTGAGAAAACCCAGATAGTCCTCAAAACAAAGGTTTCCCTCTCTCACTTGATGAGAGTACCAGACAAGTAACAAAATGGTGTCTGAATACAATTGATTTTTCTTTATTAGAGAGATTGGGAATTCCTAGCACTCCTAGATTAAATTTTTGTCTTCAAAAGAGAAACATACCAACAGATTGTACATTCACTGAGATGGCTCTTTAGTAACACTTCATAGGAGATGTTAGATCTAAAAGCTATCATTATAATGCCAACACTGTACAATAGCAAATCTCAATTTGCAACTTGATTGACAGCAATCCAAAAGATTACTTTAACTGCATATATAGCATTAAAGGATTTTGTTAATTTGGTAGTGATTCAGTGTCAATTAACAGTGACTATAGTTAAGAGTAATGCATTATAGGTTTTAAAATAACTAGAAGAGAACATTCTTATTATTAACAAAAAGTAATAAATTACTAAGGTAATATATTAATCATCTCTGTTAGATCATTACACACACTATATAAAAATCTGAACCAGTATAGTGTACCTTGGAAATATGCAAACTATTTATATGTCCTTTAAATTATACAGAAACAAATATTGTAGTCTTCTACAGTGTGATCATCAGCTTTCTGTTGATGACAAAATATTTAAAATACAAAGCAAAGGAGGAAAAGTCTGTACAGGCTTTTGTCCTTACAAATTTCAATTTATGGTTCCTAGACTCCATCAGCTTGGTTCTAAGAGTTTCAGTGTATTAGACAAAAGAGAGATGAGAGAGAGAGAGAGAGAGAAAGAGAGAGAGAGAGACAGAGACAGACAGAGACAGAGAGAGACAGAGACAGAGAGACAAAGAGACAGAGAAACACACAGAGAGAAATTAACAGAGAAAGAGACTGAGAGTGAAATGATATGGGTACTGATGAGTAATATTTTTATCACAGTGTCTAAGAAGTGGGAAAAAAAGAGAAGGAAGGAATGAAAGAAGGAAGGATGGAAGGAGGGGAGGGAAAGGAAGGGAAGAGAGGAGAAAAGAAGGAAGGAAAGAAGGAAGGAAGGAAGGAAGGTATACCAAACATCTCCCTACCTATACCATCAGCATACCAGTGGTCTATTTTCCTTTTATTATATCTCACCTCTTAAATACTCTACTAAATCTCAATATTTTGAAAAGTTAGCCTATAACATATGAAACATTTCATATCCAAGCTATACTACAGCTTTTGAAAAATTAGCATATATGCTAATATTACAGGATAAAGGAACTTCTCTCATGTTTCTACCTATTTCTTCTCTCAAAGACTCTTAACTATAGTATACAGTAAATGCCTTAAAATCTCTCCAAAAAAACATTCTCATAAAAATATAAAGTAAAGGCTGCCTTGTCTAGCTTACCAGGAGAGGTATGCCTAGTCATTGCAAATTGATATGCCAGTGATGGTTGAATTCCATGGGAGGTCTTCCATTTTCTGAAAAAATAAACTGAGGAGTGGATGGGATGGCTGAGGAAGAGGGGGATGGGAGGGCTGCGAGGAGAGGAGGGGGTGGAAACTGGAAAACTGTAGTCGGGTTGTAAACTAAAGCCATAAGTTAATAAAAACATGGGGTAAATTTGTGTACATTGTGGACTTACACTTATACAACCATTTGCTCAATTTTTAAATAATGAAAAAGTATAATGAGAAAAAAACCCAAAAATCAATACCGATTGAATTTTCAAAATAATGTTGTACTGAACATTTCAGTACATTTCACTGTGTGATTTTTTTTTTCCTGGAGACACATAAACAAGTACCTATTCATATCAGATGCCAAACCAATGCCAAACAAAAGAACAATTGCACCCTTGTCTAGCAGAGTGAATGAGTGTGTTTATTGGGGTCATTTATAGTAGTATGGGTCAGCAGTTACTTATGGGAGCTTGGGTGACACAAAATTCAGTCACCAGAAAAGCCCACCTTATCATCAAGGATGATTTCATGAAATTCATATTCATAAAGCCCTCTCAACAGCATAGATGAAATTCAGCTGACTGGAGAGCATGTTCTTACCAGCAAGTATGCATTGCTTTTATGGGTTTGTGAAGGGGACCTGACGAATCTTATAACTATCAGCACCTTCCTGACCCTTATAAACATTGTTAATTATTATGAATTATGATAGCCTTCGCTCTTTCCTGGAAGAAACTATTCAGTTCAGAGGAAAAGCAGAACAAATTCCTGTTTTGTTCCAATCAGCAAGGAAATTAATTAAACATGAAAAAATGAAATAAAATAAAATAAAATAAAATAAAATAAAATAAAATCTTGAGCTCCATTCCACAATATTACATCTAAAAGTATGTTTTCCCAACCTGGCCATTCTCACAGTGTATGGCCTGATTTTCCGAATGAATTGAGCTACACTATTTTGAAAGCTGTTTGCTTCATCATACGTGAGATTCTTTAGTTACATAAACTTGCATTGTGTATCACTCCCCTTTAGAGATAAGATTGAACATTAAATTTTATAGTAAAATTACAGTTTCACTTAAGTCGGAGGTTACTCATAGGAGAGAGCTGGGGATTAAAGCATTTCTCTAGGTTATAGAAACTGGAAAAAAAATTAAGCATTCTTAGCATAGAGAACTAAAGAAAAATTGAGGTAGGTAAAGAGCATGCAGTGCTCCTCAAGGAGTTGAGTCAAACCTCATAAACTCCTGAAAAAAAGCCAACTGCAGTGAAATGTGCTGGAAATCCCATTGTTGGAGGAGAATCAGGGCAAATCTATGTTGATCCCTGTTGCTCACAGGATATTCACAATCCAGTATAGCCTACTTAGAGAGTTTATGCCCAGAGTGATGTAATATACACATAAGAAAAAGAGAGTATGAGGCAGCAAGGGAAGTTACACAAACACATTCATGCACACACACCCAAAGGGACACACACATTCATGCACACACATATTTGCATGTATGTATGCAAATACTAGAAGGGAGAGACACACCAATATTTTAAAAATATTTAAATGTCAAGGCAGGAACTAAGGACATACACCATTAATCCTAACACTTGGGAGGCAGAGGCAGGCAGATCTGAGTTCAAATCCAGTCTGGTCTACATAGTGAGTTACAAGACAGTCAGGGATACACAGAGAAATCCTGTCTTAAAAACAATAATACATAAATATAAATAAATAAATGCCATTATGTTAATGTAATGTTAACTTTCCCCCTCTGTTGAACTGGCATTGCTTAGAATAAAATACTAATTAAAAGATTGAGTTTACTTCAATGTAAATACCTTGGTGTTAGTAGCACTGGGCCAAAAACAAAATGGAGGATTGATGTAAATGGTTGGTTGCCTTTCAAAGATACTATGGGCAATGTCTTAATATTTTGACAGAGACTCCACTAGTTATCTTGTAACTTTCCAACATAATCATTTAGCTATTGGAATTTATTATGTAAGGACTGTATAAAATTTGGTTTTGTGTTGCAAAGAAAAGTTCTCTAGAGTGGGAAAGCTATTCTACTAGAAAAATAAATTGGGTTTGTGAAATTTTCTGCTTTAAAGAGGGTAACCTTTCCTTCATCTCTGTATTAGCTGGGCTAGAACAGACTATTTCATTACACTGGATAAGTTAAATTTCTCTAAGACTATAGAGACCCCATTATCACCTCACATACTATGGATAAGTTTTCAGAAGCTAGAATTCATCCTGTAATTTAATTATATTAACTTTAATGATATTACCATTTAATGACATTAATATTAAATAAAACATCCTGTAATATAAGTGCGAGGACCATGATAAACCAGAATAGAATGCTTCATTTTAGACTGTGTGTTTTCACCACACATTTGCTGCAAAACATCCAAGAACCCATGAGAGGTTTTCTCACCTTTGTGGAATAGGAATTAGATTGGCAGCAGCTTGGATTTCTTGATAAAAGTAAAGCAACCTAAAAGTAATTATTACAAAAGTCTCTAGGGAATGGAGAGATAGGACCCAAACGGCACATTATCTAGAATAAAGCTGAAAGTAGCCTGGAGAAAGGCAGAGAAGTTCCTTTGATTGTGATATTGAGGTGATGTTAGCTTTATTATTGTTTGTTTCTGGCTCATCATCTTGCTATCTGTTTTTTTTTCTGTTTATTTTTTTAAGCTAATGATTAGATGTAAAAATATATAGCTAGACAGAGAGACCACTATCAAAAAACAGAACAATCAAGAAAGACAATTCATATGCTCTTAGACAGGAGTCTAGCAAAATCATCATCAGAGAGGCGTCCTTCAGCAACTGATGGGAACAGATGCAGAGATCCACAGTCAAACAATAGACAGAGCTGGGGAGTCTTTTGAAAAAGAGGGAGGAAGGATTGTAGGAGGCAGAGGAATCAGGAGCACCACAAGAAGGCTCACAGTATCAACACACTAGGGCTCATGGGGGCTCACAGAGTCAGAAGGCATAATCAGGAATCGTTCATGGGTCTGACCAAGGCCCTCTGCACATATGTTAGAGTTGTGAAGCTTGGTGTTTTTGTGAGACTCAAAACAATGGGAGTAGGGCTTTTCTCTGACTGTTTGAGTTGCCTTGGCAAGGCTTAATATGAGGGGAGTGCTTAGCCGTGATGCAACTATATATGCCATATTTGATTCCTATCCCTGAGAAGCCTACTCTTTTCTGAAGGAAGAAAATCTATAATGAAACAAAGTAGTAATTTTTTGAAGTTGTAATATACTTTCCTCAATGTATACTCTTTCTTCACAATAGGCATAGTGCCTCCAGTTTTCTTTTTTAATGATTCATGCTTGTCACTTACAAGGCATAATACCATGACTCTTGTGATCTCAAAAACCATGTCCATCATAGTTAAGCATTATTAAATTTATAATACTCTGGGAAATTATGTTCAGGAATGGTGAATATGTCATACTTCCCCCTACTGGTGCCCAAGGTCATCTTTATGTCTCCCAATACATGAATACACATAAAGAGTTGTGATAAAAAAAATAGTCATGATGTCTAATTTAAAACAAAGAAGGAAACAAAAATTTAAACATGTCCCCTTCTTCATTTATACACTGGCAAGCTTAACTGTTTACATCTTCCTTTCTCAGTAAAGTTGTAAACCTACTCTCTTAACTGGTTTCTTACTTCTGGCTATTTCCTGTTTCATGGATTTTTTTTTTTCAGAATCCATTGAATTATCAGAATTATTTTCTCTAAGAACTTTTCTGCTTACAATCCATAAGGTTATATAGTCTTCTGGATAAATGGAAATGTATTTATATGTTATAAGACACATAATATAATCCAGTTTCTGTATATGTCTCCTTCTTCTGTCTTCATACTGCCTACCAAGGAGATAACACGCTCAGTACATAAAGGTGCTGATATTATCACCTATTTCAACCCCTGGCTGTCGATGACAGTTTGCCTACTTGTAGAATCACAACAATCTTTGCTATATCTTCAGTGGGAGTAGAAAAACAATATAATGGAGGACTGGTATGTGAGGAAATTTTTGCTCCTTGAGTATGGGAGGATTTAAAGTAAGATGGCAGAATAAAGAATAAAGTGTGCCTATATTTATAGCTGAATCTTCTGTTGTGTATTCTCTTGCATTTTTGCCTTACTTAGTCCAAAGCCACATAGCGCCAGGAAGAAAATCATCCAGGAAGATTAGTAATGTAATAGATTTAGAACAGTATATCTGTATATTTTTGTATGTCAGTGGTTCCAGAGGCTCCTAAGAAGGGGAAGTCAAGTATGTCAGTAAATCTGTGTGATACTAAGATCACCTGTTCACCCGCTGACATAAAAGAGTTTTATAGCCTAACACATCAACAAAGACTTAGTGGACAGAATCATGCAGTAGATTCTAAACATTAAAAATAATAAGAATCATTTAAGGTCTAGGGTAAAATTAAGCAGTAGAACATTTGACTAGCCTGTACAAGATACTATATTAAACCCAGCATGTTGAATAAATAGGAGGAAGAGGAGAAGGAAGAAGGCAGGTGATGGGAGAGGAAGAGGAGGTGGGATAAGATAAAGAGGAGGAAAGTGATTATTTTTGATTCCTAAATCATGACATACTCTTTGTTTAAATTATTTTGAAATGTTTTATGAACATACAAAAATATCTATTTTCAATCTATTATCTATCTATCTATCTATCTATCTATCTATCATCTATCACCTATCTATTTCCCATCATCTCTAAAAGTTTTACTAGGTTAAAAACTCTGAACCTCAATAATAGTGTCAGGTCTTGGGGCCTCCCCTTGAGCTGGATCCTACTTTCAGCCTGTTGCTGGACCTTTTTTTTTTTCCCACAGGCTCCTCTCCATTTCCATCCCTGCAGTTATTTCAGAAAGGAACAATTATGGATTAGAGTTTTGACTGTGGGATGGCAACCCCATCCCTCACTTGGTGCCCTGTCTTTCTGCTAGAGGTGGGCTCTATAAATTCCCTCTTCCCAATATAGGGCATTTGATCTAATGTCCTTCCCCTTGAGTCCTGAGAGTCTCTGGGATAGAGGGTCTAAGAGGTTCCCCCCCAACTTCCTCCCTCCTAAGGTTGCCTGTTTCCACTCTTTCTGCTGGCCCTCAGGGCTTCAGGGACCTATCATGACTGTCTTCTGAAAGACCAAACAAGCAGCTGAAAGAGTCACATACACATATTTGCACCCAGCCAATGGACAGAAGCTGCTGACCCCTGTGGTTGAATTAGGGAAAAGCTGGAAGAAGCTGAGGAGGAAGGCAACCCTGTTAGGAGGACCAGCAGTCTCAATTAACCTGGAACCCCGAGATCTCTAAGACACTGGACCACCAACCAGGCAGCATACACCAGCTGATATGAGGCCACCAACACATAAATAGCAGAGGACTGCAAGGTCTGAGTTTAGTCACAGAAAATGCACCTAACCCTCAAGAGACTGGAGGCCCCAGGGAGTTTACAGGTCTGGTGGGATGGGGTTTGGGGTTAGGGATATCCTCATGGAGACAGGGGGCAGGGTGGAGGTGTAGAATGTGGCACAGTTGGAGGGTGAACTAGGAGCAGAGTAAAATCTCGAGTTTAAAATAAATAATTTTTAAGAAGATTTTAAAAGTAAAAGCATATACTTTAATGACTATTAAAAAAAAATGCCTCTGAACCCTGATTCCTACAAACTATTTGGAAGACAGGCTGTATGTGAGCCCTGTCTTCTGAAACTATCCATAGGCCACAGCGCTGTCTTCTTCTTACACACACCACACATGCCACACACACACCACACACGCCACACACACACACACACACACACACACACATATACCACACACACACCACACATGCCACACACACACACCACACACACACCACACATGCCACACACACACACACACACACACACCACACATGCCACACACATGCAAACACACAATCACATTCTTTCAATAGAATATGTCTAAGTTTTGTTTACATAAATAGTCAAATAAGCCAAGCTTTCCCACTGTCTTCAACATCCCAGAGCATTGTGCACATCCAGAAGGAGCCCAAAATATATCTAAGAAAAGGTACTGGGAAGTATTAGAAACAGTTACTAATTTATATAATGCATTGATAATGGATAATCCCTTAAACATTTAATAACCACACATTCATCTTAAAATGTGATCATGTGTTACAAGAAAGATGTGAAAGATGAAAATGAATATTTTTTCTGTTAGTGACATTATATAAAGCTTCATATCTGTATTCTCTCCCCCCAAAAAAACGTGTAATTAATTGGATTTCCTGAAAAATAAGAGAGTAATATGGGTTTAATGTTTCTATTCATAACTTTTATGTAGAAGCATACATCTCATGGTGTGTCCATGCACATATGTGTGCAAATATGTGTGTGTTAATAATAAATGTATCAGGTTGTTTGTGAATATATAGGTCATCTGTCTAATGCTGTGTTTAATTTTTACTAAGTTAGAGTTCACAATGTACTAAAATATGGGTGATTTTTTTTATATCTAGTTGTCCTTTAAGAGACTTTTAACAAATCCTTGCTTCTCGATGGCAGAGGAAGGTCACATTGAGAGCCTTGAAATTTGCATATGAGCATGAACTCAAGGAACATATTTAACATACACACTCCATTTACCAAGTAGTAAAATCGTTAGACTTGTGTCCCTTTGTGTCATCATGTATCTAAAGCCCTTTGTCTCGGGCTATTACCTCTTCTTGAAATGTATAATCTACAGAAATAACGGCAAGTTCTACACTGGATGGGCCATTCACATTACCCAAGAAGCTAATAAAAGCATTTGTGAATTCAAAAACGAACTGCAAGAATGTGTTTCTCATAACATTTGTTTCTACTATCAGTCACTTGAGCCAGATCCTGCCCTATGCTAAGCACAAGACAAAACCCCTGTTCTTTATAAAGGATTTTTCTTAATCTTTATGAAGTACAGGCATACAGATCAAATTACCCTGTTTGCCCACTCTGCTATAGAATTCAGGCGTACTTATTAGCTACCATACAGCTTTTCAAGCTGGCATTTGGATCATTTCAATAACTAATGTTTGTTTTATCAACAATGGTTTAATTTGACATGCTGCATAATGCATGTGCAATAACAGTGCCATGTTTGATGGATAAATGCCTAGGAAAAAAAATTCAAATTGGCTAATAAATAAAATTGAATTTTGAGACCCCATTTATTTTAAGGAAAACTTGTCATGGGTTATTAACTGTACTAAATAATGTCTTGTTTATGCCTGTGCATGAATAATTTGAAACAAATCAGGGTGACATATTTAGGGACTATCATATATCCCTTTCTGTTGGAGGTAAAACAAGCTTTCTTGTCTATCTAGAAAATCTTAGGACAAAAAAATTCAATTAAGCTTCCATATGTTGGTAGTATATATGAAACTTGGTTCTTAAAGATTTGTGCTATCTGTCAAGCTAAAATTTTGACTGTACATAAGATAGATTTTTGATATCTTTGTATATTAAATTTACCTGGGGTATTTTTTTGGTTGTTATGCTTTAGTTCTCACTATGGAGTCTAAATCAGATACTTGTCTCTATTCTTATTGTTGATATTTTTTGTTTCCTTGATTGTCTTTATGTCAGTCACATTTGCTTAAAATTTTAAATTCCCAAGTATGTTAATCTAGATGAAAAGGAGAGAGTGAGATATCCTGCTCTAACATAGAGTTCCCGGCACCATTATTTGTGTATAGCTCGGTCCGTTGAAACAAAGTATTTCATGCTAAGCACTGTTTCATCAGAGTCCTCTGAGTGTCTTCTCGGTACCATGCAGTTCTGTTGACAAGGTGTCACCAAGACAACCTTGGTGCTCTTGGGACTTATGCACAGGACCATCCCAAGTAATGATCTTAAGAAGCAGAGTATGGTGATCATCCCAAAAGGAATAAAAACTAATGCCTTTCAAAGCTTATCCATGTTGAGTAGGAACTGAAAAAGAATGTTTGGAATAGATGGAGTTTAAACAGCATTTCAAGTAAGTGGGGCTACTTGTTTTAACCTAATTAATGGCTTGATCCCATATTAACTTCTAATAATCCAATGAGGTAAGGGAAAAAAAAGTTATATTGCCAATAGCACATCAATAGTTAGATGGATTTTCATTCTGCTTTGCAGCATATGAGCAGATTAGAACATATCATTTTTTTGAGCTTCATATATTGTGGGATGGAAAATCAGAAGTTCAAAATCTGATTGCAATAATTTACAAAGCTAGAAAGTAGTAGGGCTGGGTCTGAAATGAATTCTCCTGGATCCTGAGTAGTTCAGATCTTTTTTAGCAACCCAATTTTCTGAGCATGGGCAACATTCCAGGCTGCTTAAAACTGAGTAGCTCTCCCAAGATGCACTGTGCCACACAAATACTTAATACATCTTATTTTCAGTAACTGGAATTTAATGTCTCTTTTAAAAAATGGTTTTCATAAGGAAATTGGAAAATGATACTCTAGTGTGTAAAAGAAACACACACTCACCCACACACACACACAACTACACCACACCACACAAATTCACTTTAATGCTTTCCCGCAATCTAACCTTTCCTCTTTCTTAGGAAAAGCTCTGTGATCAGACATAACACCTAGATCTTGGGAAATGTTTAAAGTTCAGCTATGATAGAAATTACAAAAGGTCTATAGAGGGGGAAGATTCAGTACTTGTTCTTGATCTACTCTCTGATAGTTCACTGCTTTATCACCCAACTCTGCCCAGTTTCTCTGAAGCTATTTGCCCTATGACATCCGTGACACACTACCAGCACCATATCATCTGCCCTTGTCAAGAACAACTCCAGTGCAGCAATTCACTGGAAAGAATTCAATGTTAGACTCAAACTAAGCTTCCTTAACAGCTTGATAGCATATGATTTTAAAAACCAGGGTGGTGGCGTTTACAGTGAATTTAGAAGTCTTGTTGTCTAGTCAAAATGGCCAAACAGTAACAGTGTTTCATTCTATAAGCACAGATAAGTGACACCTGGATGGATGGCTGTCAATCATCTGTCCTAAGCCTGAGTCTATAGAGATTCAACAAGGGGATGTTTTTATAGGTACAAATCACTCAATCACCAACTTTAACTTCTATATCTCTATTACACATCATCCATGTCCAGGAGTGAATATTAAGTATAGCTCAGAGCATCCAGGGGCAAGCAGCAATAAATATTCATTACAAACTAGAATGTTGTTGTTAAAAGGAACTACCTAGCATGGTCTGTAGCCTTGATCAAATGGCTTATTATTGGTATTCAAGTGTGTAGATGTTCTTCACACCAGAATTCTGTCAAGGACACATCTCTTCTTGAGTTATGCAAGATTAGAGTACTCCATTTCTGCTGAGTTTATTCTTTATTCAATGTTCATTCCTACTACTGATTATCATCAACAGGAAGATCCTGCCTTAAAGATTACTGTCACATCACTGTCATTTGATATTTAATTTATTAAGTTTGACTTACTTTGCAGTCTAAAGAACAACAATAAAACAACATGAAACATTATAAGGTGTGCATCTACTCCAGTATCTTTATCGATTATTTTCATCATCGTGGATGTCACAACAGAATTGAAAAGTACTTCAGTGTCTCACAGTATACCTGCTTGAACTTGAATTAGAGGAGACATAACCAAGATTTTCTGACACCCTGACAGGACTTGGTCCTTAGGGACCTTCACTCAGGAAAAGCCAGATCCTTGTCTTTGTCACAGAAAAGAATTTGAGGATGTGCCAGTCTGAAGCAGAGTTACTTTATTGCAAATGAAAAGAAAGTATCCAGGGGCAGGATCTCTGGATGGAAGTATTTAACTCTAGATAATGAGGCTGTTGATATTTTCAGTCCCTGGAACACATGTAAAGGAGGAAGAAAACAACTGGATCTAGGAAAAATGCCTTAGCTTTTCCTCTGACCTCCGTATACTTTCTTTAGCATGTGTTCCTCATAATAAAATAAATAAATAAATAAATAAGTAAATAAGTAAATAAATAAATTTCACAATGCCTTGAAAAATAGAAAGCAATGAACAAAGAGAAAGAACTGGATGTAGCCACACACATCAATTCAAACTACTCAAAGTTACTGTAACAGCACTGTCATGACTGTATTTAGTATTTTGGTTGTGACAACTTAGGTAAGGACCAAATATGATGCTTCAAAGTTTATGAGAGTGTGTCAGGGCAGTTTGGATGTTTATTTACCCTTCACTGGGATTTAAAATAGATTCTTAGACAAATGCACCAAGGCAAAAATTAAAAGGAAATATGCTGTATACACTTAGTCCTTAAGCGTACTTCTTTGCCTTTTTTAAACATTGTTACTTGAAAATATTTCTATATAAAATAAATTCTGTTTTGGCAAAATTGGTAGCAAATATTTAATCCCGGAATTATTGATACTGTGTAGAGGCTACCCTGAGGAGACTCCAAAATGAGAAGCTGTATTTCCTTTCCAGACCTTTATAATCTCCTTTGCCTCTTATCCTGCCTACATTTCTACACTGGGTAGGAAATGACAGTGGAAAATGAGAGCTGTAATGACAACCAGCAGCTACACACTACAGATAGTTTGATTTTGAGGGAAATGGGTTATGTTCAATATCATTGATATGAAATTGATAGAAGGCTAAAAAAGACAGTTGCATACTTGTCTTCCATGAAGGATGGCAAAATGAACCTGAACCAAGTAGATGATTTCCTGGAAGGCTGAATTTACCTCGACAGCTGTTATGTTAAGGATTCTGTCCAAAAGCAGGCAGAAGTACTTGCTTCCGTTTCAGTTCACCTTATGGTCATTTTGACCAAGCACATGAGACAGCTCTTTAAATAAATACTTTGAAACTTTAGAGAAGTCTTAAGTTAGAAACATTTCTCTAAATGTGAAACATTATACCGGTTCAAAATTAATATTTATTTTACTATTATTGTTATAATAAAGTTCATAATTCCATTGTATATAGATATTTTGCTTATTGGAATAATATACTTCTTTTCACAAAATGAAAATTAAAATTGAGATTAAAAACTAGAATAGATTTAAATCAAACTAATTACATGCCTATTCCTCTTGCCCCTGTGATTAAGATGAAGCTTTGGGGATTTTTCACAACGTTGATATTTATAAGTCTTCAGATAACCTACAAGCCCCAGTAGAGAGAACATAGATGTTGGTTTGCTTGGTTTGTTTTATATTCTATGTATGTTTTCTTTGAATTTCAGGGCATCATTTCTTTGTAAAGACCATGTATGAGCATAATATATTAGTTTATAATTATTTGCCTTAGGCTGGGGATGTGGTATAGCTGGGGAAGTGTTTCCCTAGCATATAAGAAAGTCCTAGATTGGTCTCTTATACCTCATAAAAGCTGCATAATCGCAAAGCATATAAGACCAGCATTCGGGAAGTAGAGTCAGGGAGAACAAATTCAGTCCTCTTCAGTTACATTGTGAGTTTCAAGCCATTTTGAGTCATATAAGTCACTGATTCAAAGAAAAAACTGATGAAGCCTGATAACAAGTAAAGATAAAGATAGTCTCTTTAAATGGCTTTTCTAAAATAATTCTGTAAATACTCTTGCATAAAAACCCATTATTATGCTTCTATATTGACTAAATAGAATGTTCAGAGATCCTATGAGAAAATGTAAAGTGTGTTCACTTCAGAGAAAGTCAATGACTCCCATAACATCAGTTCCACTTTTAAAAAACGAGCCCCAGAAAGAGCCACCTGGAGATTAACTACTGTAAATCTTACATCAGATCTCCAGAAACTACCTTACAAAACAGAGTGAGAGAAAACAGACACAACCTCTTTCTTCCTCTCACCTTTGAAATATAATTAAAACCCCCAAGAATTGCTGTAGGCATTTTCTCTTTTCATAATGGAATGATTAAACCAGGACATTGTGCAGTTTCTGTTTGTTTCTTACACATTTCATTCCCTCTTTTCAGTTTGAGAAAGCCCCTTTTGAAGTTATTCATGTGAACCCTCAACATTGGAAGAATACTCCTCTCTATAAAGACATTGCAGTTATTGTCTACCTCCAGTATATTATCACTACAAAATAACACACGCCACTAGGGAGCATGTCAGTGAGGGACATTATTATCATTAGTTATTAGCACACACCATTAGACAAGAGTTTCAACTGCAAAATTTACTGAGGGAACAGATTCATAACAACAATGTCCTTCTGGGTAATATAACTCAAAACTGTTAAATCATTCAGCCGAAGTGAACTCTGATCCCATGATTGGCACCTAACATCACTCTGAGCTTTCAGTGGTCATTTACTTGGAGAAAAATGATTCTTTCTATTCTGAGACAAGTACTAATAAAGTACCCAAGGAATTTTATCATACTTCAAACCAGGCAGAACTCATAAGACTCAAGTGATAATAAACCTAATTATAATAAATATCATGGGGCTCAGCTTATGGGTTTCAAATACAAAACAAATCTGGTTGAGAAAATTTATTATTTAAATGTTTCATGTTTATAAACAATGCTGAGTGGAATTTTTTAAATGAAAAAAAAAAAAAAAAAGGAATGCCACATTGGATTTTAAACTTCTAGCACTATATATTGTCAAAGTGGTATTTCTTTGTCCCACCAAATATCAAAGTTATTTGTATATGATATGTCTAAATGACATTTCTCCAAGAAGATTCATTTAATACGGTATTTATTCTCATCAAACATTAATGCATGCTATGTATATTTGCCTGTGAAAATGAGAGGCAACAAATTTTGCACTTCTCAAATGAAAATTAATCTTGAATGAGTTTGACCTGGAATATTTGCATTTTCTCAGGATAACAAAATAATGTTTTAAATAAAAGTTTATTTCAAAGCAAAAAAAAAATATGTTTAAGGACATAACTCACCTGAATCAGGCTGTAGGCACTAGTATCTCTTTTGTGCGACAAGAATATTTTACCTCATAACTCACTATAGAATTCAAAACCTAAAGTAAGGTTAACAAAACTATCAGTTTATTATCCAATATCATTTTTATTTTATATGAACACCATTCAATAACTGATAGATATTATTAAATACCAAGTATTTTATTTACATGTGCATATTACCTTTCAATATATATTATGTTCAGTGGGAAAAACATATGGTTTCTTTCTTTTAACAGTTTAAGTACATGGGTGTCTTGCCTGCATGTGTGCCTCCGCACCAGCTAAAGACGTAGGAGCTACATAGGCATAAAGAGGTTGTCAGATCCTCTGGAACTAGAGTTACAGAGATTGGTCAGTGACATGTGAGTATTGAGAGTCAAACCATGCTTCTATGGAGATGCAGATTGTACTCTTAACCACTGAACTGCCTTCTCAGTTCCTTCTAGTCTCTTATATATCTCATATCCATTACAGGTTACTGAGAAGATCTAATCCTATGTTATTTATATAAAAGTAACAACATATCTTGAGTGCATACTCGTCACAAGAAGAAACTGTGGTCTTATGTGGTTTTATATTTTGCTTGCTTTGTTTTTCTTCTGTTTTCTTTTTTGAAAACTAAAGAAAAAAATCTCTATTATCAGAAAAAGTGTGTGAGAATATGGCAAATTCCTGTTTTCTCTCATATTGGCTTATGGGGATGTCTACCCCTTGGAAGGTCACTAATTGGGGAAAGTAGAGAAGTGAAAGTTCACAATAGCAGCACCCTAAGGAAGTCTACCAGCATCCCACTCTCCTCTTCCCACATATACACCCTCTGATGGTTTGCTTTATCCTCTTTGGTGAGACATACATTGAGCAAGATCCTCTCCTTCAACTTTTCCAGTCCAGAGCTATGCATGTTAAAGATCTGTACAGCATCATCTGTTTCCTGATGCTGCTCTGTGGATTATTCTGTCTGTAGATAGCACTGTCTTCTCTGGCTGTGAGCCGCTTCTCAAAGAGTTCTATGCATGATGTCTGACATCACATTACTCTGAATTCAGGGCATTATTTGCACTCTGCTTTGAATTACATGCTAAAAACTGTTTTACCGAAACCTCACTAAACTCCACATAAGAACCTGGTCTAGTCCAAGATATAGCTTGCTTCCTGTCTGTGGTGTTTCTATCCAAGGGCATGGACATGTGTTTTTCTGGTTTGGAACTAAAACATAGAATGGGCTGAGTTCATGTGGCAAATGCATCACTTACAAACCGTTACAATTTCTTAGCTTATCTGTTCCCTGAGATCTTCATCTTTGTATTTAAATAATAATTGTGACTTAACTAAATGGATTGCTGTTAATTAAAAATGAGCCAACTTTAATGAATCACTGAGAACAATATGCTTGAAAAACAATCACCCAGTGAGTATCTTATTTTTAGTTTAATTTTGAAGAAAAAAATATACAATTTATAAATAGATTTAGGAGGATAAAATATACATGAAGAAATATACTCCACAGTTTTGCATGATCAAAAAAGTCCAAATTTAAAAAAAAAAAAACCCTAACAAGAGAGAAATATCTATCTACTGGTTAATCATTTGAACGTGCCAACTAGAGGGGCTAAAGAGATGGTAGTTAAGAGCACTGACTGCTCTTCCAGAGGTCCTGAGTTCAATGCACAGCAAGCAAAGGTAGCTCCATTATATAATGGGATCCAATGCCTCTTCTGGTGTGTCTTAAGAGGAGCAACAGTGCACTCCTATAATATATATATGTATATAGAGATAGATAGATGGATGGATAGATCGATAGATAGATTTTCTGATATAAAGCAAAAAGGAGCCTTGCATTATCCTTTATAGAGTCAACAGACATGGGATAATCATAATGCATGAACATAGCTAGATAGACAGACAGATAGATAGATAGATAGATAGATAGATAGATAGATAGATAGATAGATAGATAGATCCCACAAGCTACCTTGATTTAGTTAAGTCTTCTACTCTTCCCTTCTTTAATATCACAACCAATTTCATTATTTGTCTTCTTACAATTTGAGAATTTTCTCAAAATTTCCCTCCTACTCCTTAGCAGGAGGACTTTTAGCTGAGTTTTTTTCCATTTAACAGCCCTATCCTCTACATCCTATAACTTTTTCTACCATAGTTACACAATGAACACACACACACTCTCTCTCTTTCACACACAGACACACACACACACACACACACACACACATAACTAAAGAGCTAGATATTTGATGTAAATTTTATGACATTTCTAGCCCAAATCTACTATTTTACCTTCAGTCTTCATAATTCCTTTAATGCTTTCCAATACTATCTATTGACAATTCCTAAAATAGCAGTCCCTAAAATGTTCTATCAAAATTCTGAGATTTTTTTCCCCTTATATTATTACTTTTCCTAGAATCTTCCTCTCTGTCACTCTTATCAAATAGTTTCTGTGCCATATAATAAGTCTTTCTCAGATAAAAATATACTGAAACATCATCTTTGATATAAAGCAGAAAGGAGCCTTGCATTATCCTTTATAGACTCAACAGACATGGGATAATCATAATGCATGAACATGCACACACTGTGTTACTTGGACATACATACTGTACTCAATAGTCACTATTCAGAAGCTGCATCTAGTCCAGGATCCTGTTAGTGAGGAAACTCATATATGGACTTCTTAAGAGCCCTGACGTCCTGATTCCTTCTGACAGTCATCCTTGATATGTGAACCTGTCCCCAGCTGGATACTGTTGCATGTCACCGCCATGCTTCACAGATCCTGCCACCTCACCCTTCATCTCTGTCCTCTGGTGCTAGTCACTCTCCACTGAAAAATCAGTGAAGCATCAATCCGCAGACTGTCTAAAACCCTTCAGGCATAAAATAAAGCTGTGGTCTTTCTTCTGAGTCCCTGTCTGCTGGAAGATGAAAAATAAAGTTCAGAATTTAAAAGTTTCCAAATACATGCGTTGATTAGCGCAGGTAATGTACGTTTCTGCACAGGTCAAGGGACACACCACACTGGGGTGGGGGAAAGGCACAAACCGTCCTTGTTGCAGTAAATAGCACAAGAGAAATTATCTCTCCAATGTTCTTGGATTTATTTTTGTCTGGGATTTTAAGGTTTAATGAGTCTCATTGGTTTTAATTAGAGTAACCTTGGTCGAAATAGATATTATTACTAAGCAAATCAGGACTAATTTGCTGTTAAATAATTTGTATTCTGTTATAAATCATATCCTTCTTATAGAAAACAATATTCATGTTCTATTCTTTAAGTATATATTAAAATGCAGTGTAGATTTTGGCTTTACATATGAATTCACAATTGCCTGGCATATTTTATTTAGTCCATTCTTTGGAGAACTTTCTAGGTAAATTACCTATGATATAGAACCTGTTAAAGAGAGAAGTATGTTTATCCCTACGACATCTGGGTGATTCTGAAATCCCTGACAATGGAAATCTTTATTTTCCATTACTGTGTCATGAAGCCTATAGCAATTTCTTCGAAATGTACTATCATTTTCTTAAGTATTCTTCTCTTTTTTATCTCTCTTTGTTCCAAATGCCAAAGCTTATCTATGTTCAAATCTCGTCTTTAGAACCCCTCCCCCCAGTAATAGGGAAGAGGACTAGTTGTGACTTGAGTGGAGTACCCATTAGATTCAAGCTACTTTAAAAGTTGTTTTAAATGTATTTTTTTCTCTTACAGAGCAAGTATCATGATACTCCTTTTATAAGACAGTAAATTGAACAAAAATCAATAATGAAGGGTGTCAAGACTGTACAATATGAAACAATGTCTCAGATTCTTGAACATATATGAACATATGTCACTAAAAGGACATTCATTTTAACTCTTATCCATTATATCATTAGCAAACAAGTATCTATACAGCAATTACCCACTCAAGACTTTGAAATGAGCTACTGATTATATAGAGTATTATGAAAGGTACCCCTTTCTTATTTTTGCTAAATAAAAATAAATATTTTCAACTGAGAAAGACTATGGATATCATTGTATTAGACAAACAAGCTTGATTATCCATTCTAAATGTTGTATTAAACTGTGCCTCAACTTAACATGCTATTAACTAAAGTAAAGAAACTGAAATGGAAATACTGTTTATATTCGCTGTGCTTTCATCAATTTAGTCTTATAATTCAGTGAAGACTGCCTTATATTTTAGCATATCCTCTTTCAGGCCAAAATAATATTCCATTTATTTGATTGGTGGCCCAAAGTGACACGCATCTAACTGTAATTCCAAGCTGACTGTGTAGCCATGTTTATTATATTTCATAAAGGTTTATGTTTATTTTGCTCTCTCTTCCCCCCTTGACCTCTATTATTGTATGTATATATATGTGTGTATATGTGTCTCTCTCCCTGCCTCACTCCCTCCCTCCTACCCTCTGTTTGTGTGTGTGTGTGTGACATATGTGTGATTCTTTGTAGAAATGCAAAAGCAGCACTGAATACTCATTAGTGGGGTACATGCAGTTATAAGCTGGCTCACAAAAGTGTTTGAAACTGAACCTAGCTCCTCTAGAAGAGCAGTTAATACACTTAACAACTAAGCCATTTCTCTAATCCCAGGTTTACTGTCCTTATCTTAGTTTATAAACCTGTAAATTTTTAACCTACTGAAAACAATCGTCACAATTATCCAATACTATGATGCTATGGGCAACTGTAATGACCAGAAAACACATTTTAAGAGGTGCTTATTGGATCGTTCAGGAACCAAGTTAAGTAGATAGTGATTGGGATATTCACATTTACTGTACAATATCAAATTAGTCCTGATAGCGTAATTTCTGGTCACAGTTTGCACTTATCTTCTACTATGTTAAATGCAACTATCTTAATCCACTTCTATGCCTCAACATTTTTTTCTAATGAAAAGACTAACTTTATTAATTCAGTATTCTAATTTCTCCCATTGGTACCAAAAAGCTAGTTATAAACACAAATTTTAATCAAATTTCCTGTGATCAAATAGAACTTGGTCCTTGTCTTAGTTAGGGTTTTGCTGCTGTAAACAGACACTATGACCAAGGCAATTTTTATAAAGAACACCATTTAATCGGGGCTGGCTTATAGGTTCAGAGTTTCAGTCCACTATCATCAAGGCAGGAACATGGTAGTGTGCAGGCCAGCATGGTGTAGGAATATCTGAGAGTTCTACATCTTGTTTCAAAGGCAAACAAGAGATGACTGACTTCCAGAGAGTTAAGATGAGGGTCTTAATGCCTATACTCACAATGACATACTTCTTCCAACAAGGCTACACCTACTACAACAAGGCTCCTAATAGTATCACTCCCTGAACAAAGCATGTTCAAACCATCACAGTCCTTATTAAAGAAATAATAAATCTTTTAATATAGACCATATACCATAGGTTTCTTTGTTTCTACTTATTTCACTCACAGTGATTTCATATAATAAAGGCCATATTGTAGCATATGTGGAAAAAGCTATTGAAGACACATTCATTGACTTATGTGGCTATTGCGTGAACCTTTATTTTGGACACTGTCACAAAATAATAAACAGAACCAAATTTCCCTTTTTGTTGGTGCATTTTCAATGTTAGATATGAAGACAACCAAATATTGTATAAACACATTGAATCGGATGGCATTGTGTACAACAGATTAAAACACATCTAGGAACTCTGAAAAATGCAGACAGCAAAAGTGATAAACATGAGATTTAGGAAGATTTTATTGATGATTATCAAGTCGAGCCAGGGAGGGAATCCTGGAGCTTCAGGATCCTAGAGACACTGCTTATATTCGCTATGATGTTATCAATTTAGTCTTAGAACCAAGAACATAATTTGGTACTGTACTGTTGGGGCGAGGCGGGAAATTAGATCACACAGAAAGATGCAATCATGATCAAACTGTCAGTTCTGATTTAGTGGAAGTAGGGAAGGCATTTGAAGCTTTTCAATGACAACTATTTTAAAGGGATCCCTTTTACTTGTTTTGTCGTGAAAGTACTGAAAAGAAAGTGAAAAGGCCAAGGCAGGCAACTGATCCAGTTTTCACTGACCTAGGGGAAAGTGGGATTATTTCAGTAATCCAATGCTATAGAGACCTTAAGATGTATTCTAAGCAAGAGGGGTGGGGGAGCACCCTCATAGAATCAGGGTAAGGGGGGATGGGATAGGGGACCTGCAGAGGGGAAAACTGGAAAGGAGATAACATTGAAATTTAAATAAATAATATAAAATAACATAAAAAAGGTGTATTCTAAATAGCATGCATTGTCAAGTAGTGCCAATTGAGTCTGATGATGAATCTCATATGTTAGTGTATGAAGAACAGAGTAAGGGTGAACTGCTTGCAAGCTTGTGCTCTGAGTAGAGGGAAATTAGTATAGAGATGGCTGTGCTGAAAAGAGTTTTGAGGGGAAGTTCATGAGTCTCAATAGTATGTGTTAAGTTTCTAGGTGAAGATGGGAGCAGAGGATTGGGTATATAAAAGTAGATTTCAGAGGAAAGAGACAAAACCCTGTAAACTTCAGCCTCAAAAACTCTAGACGCTGAGCTTGAATGTGACGATTGAATGATACAAAGGCATAACGCATAACAACTTGGACTCTGTGAAATTATCTAAGATGCCAAACAATGCTTTTTCTCAAATGACACCAATGAAAAGAGTGCCAAGAAAACAAGGAATGAGGAGAAAGTGTCTTCGAGAAGGAGAAATCAACTAAATTCCATGCTGAATTTAGATCAAATGACACAGACACCTGGCCTGTGTCAATTAAAGAATGACAACACCACCATATAACCAAGTCATCTTACTTTCATTTCAAGTTTAAGGAGCATTTTATTTTATTACATTTGTTTCTTTATTTCCTTTCAGGGACACACATAAAACAACTTCTGGATGTCAAAAGGCAACTTGGAGAAGTCAGGTCTTTCCTCACCTTCAATATTATAGAATCCAAGGATAGAAGTCTGGTCATCAGGCTTTGTGGCAAGAGCTCTTGCTTCCTGATCATTTCACTAGCTCTACAGTTTTAGCTGGATCCGCTTCAAAGAAATGAAAGGACAAAAATAAATTCTAGAGGACAAACATTATCCATTTTATCAGAGTACAGGAGTTCTCTTATCTTCAGCAAGAAGATACAAAGGCAAACTCAATTCAGTTGATCCCTTTTCTTTTTATTCAGTTTCATTCTTCTTTTGAAACTGACTGATTGGGAGTTTATGTTATAACTTAACTCTTTTCTTTTGTGTTTCAGTCAGTGAACAATGAAATCTTCATTTAGTTCTCAGTTCACCTCAGAGAGTGAATCTAAAGGGATTTTGTCTTAACAGTTCCAGAGAGAACAAGAGTACCTGCCCATTCAGGGTGGAAGGGATAAAGATAGCTGCTTAGCAATGCCTCCAGACAGGCATATTTTGTATGCAATGGGTTTAACATGCAGATGATGGCTGCTGAGGAATTTGTCACCTCAACTGTCATGCCCCAACAGTGAGAATTCATAAGAAGATGAAACAACTCTCTAATCCCTTAAACTGCTAATGCATAGCTAAAATCCCTGTGCATAGCTAATAAAATTTACATATACTAAGCTTCAATTTCTTTGAAGGATTGTTTCATTTAATTTTTTTGGAAAATTAATATGAAAAATCTTTAAGATGTGTAATGTGGACTAAAATGCTGTGTTTGGGAGAGCAGAGGAAGGTAACAGGAGATCAGTGTACAGAGTGAACACCTCTCAGGGGTTACGCCTTTGGTGTGTTCACTCATTATCTCTGCAATGGAGGTGTACTAAATGTCTCTGGGTGTGAAATTAATCTTCCTGTGCTTTAAAGGATATCCTTTTCTTGCTTACTGTTCTGGGCTGTAATCCTAAAAACAAAATCCAGAAACATAAATGGTTGCTCTTAAAAGGCAGTGATGCCTGATGTAACCATCAGTAACATAGTTACTCTATGTGATGGTAGATGACTGGAAAATTGTAGCACATCCTTGGGGGGAGAAAAACATTGTACACTTTGGTTGGGCCAAATATGTGCAAGGAAGTGAAGCTTTTAGCTTGAGTTCTTAACCTGATTTCTAACTTGACATGAATTCATACATAGGAGGTTTCCTTCCACCTACTTGATATTACCTCAACAGAGATACCTTGTACCTCTCTTAATTATCAGTTCATACTTTGTTAATTATTAAGATAAAAATGATGGTTTTTTTCCTAATTCAATATTCCTAAAATTAAATCTTACACAGTGTCCTATGTCCCATATCTTTGAAAATATCTTACTCTTTATCTAATAAATTCCTGTATCTAGTTTTATCTAAGTTGTTTTTATGTATTAACAACTGTTTGTAATGTTTAGTTTGCATTTTCCTGCCCACCACCTCTCTTCTTTTTTGCACAGCGCATCATGTGACCTGATACCCAAAGGGACGCTGTTCCCTTACTTGTCTGGTTGGCTCCTGGGTTTGAGCTGTTTGTGTGCTGTCAGGTCCATCTGTGACTAGTTTTGTAATCCTTCACTTTTACTGGTTACATGAAGATATTTTAAGCTAACACATCTAATCGATAAATGAAAACTTTGATAAATATTTAAAACCTCTTAGAATAAATTTAGAGGTAACGTTAGTATAATTTAAACTTGGAATATCCCATGCCTTTAATGCTAGTACTCAGAAAGCAGAGGCAGGATAGCCAGGTCATGAACATAAATCCAAACAGATTTCTCTTAGACAGATATTTGAATTCAGTTTACCAAATCCAATTTCATACATTATAAGCCAGAAGAAAAAGAGAATAAGAAGCCACAAGAAGCTTATATTTATTTTATATGTTTATACATATACTTACTTGTAAATGTAGCTGTATCTTAAAGAAAATAGGTGATTACTTTTTATTTTAATATCTAGCCTTTTAGAATTTCCATAATTACTGGAAAATAAGGTAAAATAATAAATGTAATTGAGAAAAATGTGTGCTGTGGTATTCTTTATTATTCTTAAGGGAAATAATATAGCTAATTTTAATTCTGTTGAACAAAATGGTATTATTTAAATTACTATCTGTCAGAAGCTACATATTAAAACCATTCATGTAACAATGCCCAACATAGCATAGATGTCATCTTGTAACATTCTATAAAAAACAAAATAATGTTGATATTAAAATGTACAAACCTCCAATGAACACTTTTTTTGTTTCAACAATAATGACATAATTCATAATCTCAAGCTTACTGCTAGAAAGAGTAAGTATTCTAAATGCCAAAGGTAAGGGCACAACAGGGATTAATTCTTACAAGGATGCAAACGGAGTTGGAATATAAGCAATGGAGAAACTAACAAGAAGCGACTATGCCACACAAGATAAAATAATAATAAGTATAGACCTGGTTGGGAAAATGATGTACAAAGAAAAGAAAATCCTATTCTGTGCATGAATTTAGAACCATAGACAGGTATTAGATGCTTTCTGCTATTGGCTACTGTGTATAGCAAAACCTGACATTTTGGTCATTCTGTAAAATTCTATCTCATTAATCCTCCAAGAAAAAGAAAAGAAAAATTGTACTACAATACCCTTAGTGGCACATTTCTCTTCCCAGTCTTGTCTGTGTGTTTAGATAAAGATGTTACCCTGAGCCCTGTCTATTAGCCAATCAGGACAACTTGAAACAAAAAGAATCTTCACTCTTGTCTTACAAAAGAGTAAAGACAACATCATAATCATACATTTTTTTTGAGAAGAGCCAACTAACAAAGTGGGTAATTTCCTGAAAAGTTATGAAGCTCTGTAGCTACCTAGAAATAGCCTAGTGAAAATCTTCATGTTAATTTCTTTATTTCATGTGTCATCCATTCATCTCCACATTCATTGGACCACACCCAATTTATCTCCCTTGGAATCTGGAATCTTTCAGAATGTTCACCAAAGAGTTGTGAATTGGGACATTGAGCTACATAAACATGAATTGTCACCCGTGTCACCTGACACTGTGGAGTACCTTAACCATAATAAAACCCTTTAGTATTCTTGTCTTTAAATGAGAGGATCCATAAGTCCTGGCTGAGCACTTGGCAAATAGACCTTGAAAAGAAATGACAGGCAGAGTTTCTTTGTCACTGATGAGCTGTCAGGATACCCTGCTTGCTTTGGAGCATTAGCCTGTTGAAGCATAGCGAGGAAATGCCTCAGGTTTGCCTCTTGATGTATATCCCTGGTAGGACAACCTACCTGAGTTTAATGAATGGAATCCAAAGAAGGCAGCATCACTGTGAGCAAACTTAAACCATTGTTTTTACCAAAACTGGTAGAATCAATACTATAAAATCTGGAAACAAATAATAAAATTTAAAAGCTGAAAGTAATATATCATAAATATATGTATTCACATTAAGAGTATAACTTGAAAAGGGTACTTTATACATTGCATAGTAATATATTCAAATTAGAAATACAACATATGAATACAATTTTCATTTTGAATATTTCAGTAAAATATATGGTGCATATATTTAAAATGTATTCACTAAAGTCATATATTAAGATAACTAAAAATTTGAAATCTATCCTTTCATATATTATGCTAAATTACCAGAAAAGACATTTCTATCACAATAACATTCCAATGAAAATATATTAATAAAATCCCCAGATAGTAGGTCAAAGAAAATAAGCTCAGCTTTCTGAAATGACAAGGAAAAAATGTATCAAAACATCAAGTCTTTGAGATGGATTTTATTTTTTTGCCCACCAGTAATGATGTCACAACATGTTTCCAGGATTATAATAATTTTAATTAAACTCATATTTGCAAAGTCAGAATACCATTTGAATGGAGCTTAAAATTAGAATGGCTGGATATAAGAAAAAGAAAGAAAGAAAGAAAGAAAGAAAGAAAGAAAGAAAGAAAGAAAGAGAAGAAAGAAAGAAAGGAAGGAAGGAAGGAAGGAAGGCTGTATATACAAAATACTCTTTTTAATTAATAATCTATTATATCCAAATAAATGATTTGCAAACCAAGCTACATTATCTATAAGTTACAAATAATTCAAAAGAATTACTTTGTTCAGGTGAGAAGTGCCACAGAAGCCAAAACTGGTCATGTCAGGGCATATTTGATTCTGATATATCAGTGGATCTATTGTGATTCTACAACAAATGAGACACATGTGATTTTGGATAAAATGTGGAGAGAAAGTAGAAACAAAATACAGCCCTCGGGAGAGACAGGATATGTAGTCATTTCCCAAAAGGAAAAGCAAGAAAAGGCTATGGCAGAGTATTTACATTACAGAGTTTGAGGACACATATAGAGAGCCTGAACTGGTAAATAAATTAGAACACAGGAACAGGGTCTAATGGAATTGTGTGTAGTGCTGAATTTTCATTTTATCTACCTATCTATCTACCTACCTACCTACCTAGCTAGCTAGCTAACATCTATCTAGCATCTATCTCTCTGATCTATCTATCTATTTTAGTTCTCTTCTCCCTTGTCCATGAAACATAAATAAATAGCATGGCCAGCCATGTGCACAGTGCTTTCCATGATTAAATTGTTTAATGAATAGAACAACCCCAAGAGTTAGACAAAACTCTTACCCTTTTTGATATGCATGGAATGTAGCTAGTCAGTGGTTTAAGATTTAACCACACGCACACACAAATATCTACCTAATCTAGTATTAATACTTTTCATTCCGACAGTATTGTCTCTTAACAATTTCATCATGCTCTAATCTAGTGAGCCTTGGGTAGTGGAGCTAACTGTGGCTTCACTACAAATCAATGATATGACAAAATTTTGTACAAGGTTGACCTATCAAATTAAGTTTAAATAGGGTCATTAATTAAAAAAGTGGTATTGCAGGGAAAGGGTTGTATTAGTTTAGTAGGTTGCCACAATATAGTATCAAATATCACAAAATAAATGGTTTAAACTGCAGAAATATTTTTGGACATTAGAAATCCAGGAACATAAGGTTTGGCTCTTCTGAGACTCCCTGCTTGGTCTGAAAATGGCCATACTCGTTGGTTGTCTTCACAGTTTCTTCATGTACTCTTTTATTCTGTCTTTCTGCATTCTGAGTGCCAGTTCTTTGTTTCTAAATTCATTATGCTCTAAAAAATAACAATTTTGTTTGGTTACTGGTCGATTATAATAGTCTAATTTAATCTACTTTTAAAGGTTTTCTCTTAAAATACAAACACTCTTTAAAAAAGGGTTTAGGATTTCAAAGAAAGAATCTATAATGTTCACATCCATTATCCACCCTTCTCCAACACTGAATAAAGCTCATATCAGGAGTTCTTATTCTGTTTACCACTGTGTGATGTTAAGTCATCCCCTCTTCTCTCTCTCTCTCTCTCTCTCTCTCTCTCTCTCTCTCTCTCTCTCTCTCTGTATATATATGTGTGTATGTGTGTGTTTCTCTGTCTCTCTCTATCTCTCTATCTCTGTATGTGTGTGTCTCTCTCTCTGCATATGCATGCATATGTGTGTACATGTGTGTGTGATAATGGGATGTGTGTAATGTGCAGGTAGTGCATGTATGCATATGATGTATACATGTATTTGTGTGAGTGTGGGGATATGTGTGCTATGTAAGTGTGGGGAGTTCAGTAGCTCTAGGAAAACTTCTAGTGTCAATACTCACCTTCTACTCCTAACTTTTTACCTTGTCTAGTGTTCGAATCAGGGTCTTGTTATTGTTTATGGCTGCATGTAGGAAGCTGGATCATCTTCAGACTTCTGAGTATTCCCCCACTTTCACCTCCCATTGTTTCAAAGGAGCACCGAGATTATATATCTGTACTTCCAGAATCCATTTAAATGAGGATGGAACCTC
This sequence comes from Mastomys coucha, assembly GCF_008632895.1. NCBI lineage: Eukaryota > Metazoa > Chordata > Mammalia > Rodentia > Muridae > Mastomys > Mastomys coucha. The sequence goes on along the minus strand of NW_022196894.1, from coordinate 72,009,876 downwards.
AGGACCTCATGTTTGTAGAGCAAGCACTTTTCCTACTGGGCCATTCCCACCTCTGCCCCATTACCTATCTTGTAGAGAGTCCATGCTCACTAAAGATGATGCTGTCCTGAGCTGGATTTTCTGAGTTTGCCTCCTATTCTCTAACTCTGCAACCACGCAATCTTCTTCATTATCATAGTTACAACAAGTTTTGAGCATAAGTTAGCCAGAGTTTTTGTTCTATATATACACCAAGACCTATAAAATAAAATTTTCATTTTTATTCACACTTTTTTGGGGGTGGTCTTTGAGTACTTTTAAGCCTCCAGTCAATGAAATCAACACCTAAATCAATACCTAAAACAATACCTAAATTTCAGACCTGCTGTGGGAACTCAAAGTCTCACTGCATGAAAACTGCTACGGCCAATATCCACGAGGTCTTCCCTCACCCTAACTCTACCTGCTTTCACACCTATTTCTCCTTTCACTTCAGACTTGCATAATTTATTTCCAGCATCTTTGTCTGATAATATTGACAAGTCTTTATTGGAAGTGTGTACTTTGGATCCCTGTCTTTTGAATTAGATTTTAATATGGAAAACAAAAACCTCACAGAACAATGAAGACCCATCCCCAAAAGTTCACATACTAGAAGGTAGCTTCTGAAATGTCCAAACGTTTTAAACAAATGCATTGGTCTGTTGTATTCTACCTCTGATTTTGACCAGAACACTGAGAATGACTGGAGAAGTTCTCCAGTACTGAGCTTCAGAGAGCTAAGGTCACCAGGCACCCGAGGATCACTGCAAGATTGACAAAGAGGTTGATGGAATCTCAGCGGTGCTCATGGTGAGCCTACACATAGACAGCAGGAGAAAGAAGCTTGTGGTTTTATGCTGATAATTTTGAAAGATACATTTGAGACTAAAGTATTCTTTTAATCATCGAGGTTTATTATAGTCTCACACTTTTCAATCATAAAAAGATATTGCACATAAATCCATGCATTTATTGGAATTATTTATCCTTACTTTCCTACTAAAAGTTGAAAATATTGAATAAGTCCCCAAACAGCAGAGACACTGAAATAGAAGGAAAGTTTATTAGGTATTTTTCCCAAATAGAAGAGAAGGAAAGTAATTTTAATTTATTTGGTTTTAAAGCAAAATTATACAAGTGTGTTATTTATAACATGCTAGTGTTTCTTATCATGTCTTGCTCATACTATTCATTTGCAAATTTAAAAGATGATGTGATTAGTGACACAACTGTGCCATAGTCCCACCGTATGAGTGCACACACACGCACACACACACACACACACACACCCACACACCCACACACACATACACATCACTGTCCACTCTCACACAATGAATGAGACTTATACAGGGGAATTGTGTAGGATCATAGCCAGAAGCCAGGTGTTTCAAGGAAGATGAGTTCCACTGACAACCAGGAGCAACATCATTGTGGACTGGATATATCAATCCTTATATCACCTGATTCAGGCAACACTGTTGAGCATAGTCCTAGATTAATCCTTGGCAAAAGTCAGAACAAATTCCTAAAGGTATCTTGCAAGTAGTCCCAACTGAAGCTGTCAAAACGTCTGAAGTGACTCATAATGCTAGTTATAGAATATACACAAAGCAGGACATTTCAGTTTACTCCAGGTAAACTGATGGTAGATAATTTAAGATCTTCAGAAGACCCATAAAGAACTGATATGGATATTAACCTGTTTGAAGAAAGGTCAAGGCAGGAAGGAGAAAGTTGCTGTCCAAAAAAGCATAAAAAGGACAGGGTGCCTTCAGGAGAATAGCTATGTAGTGTTCTGGGACGCTTTGTGCTTTAGTTAAAATGGCTAGTTTGCTGTCAACTTCACACAGCTACAATTATCAGGAAACAGGGAACCTTAACTGGGAACAGGCTTCTATCAGACTGACCTGTGGGAAAGCCTGTGGAATGTTTCCATGACAGATTCTTGATGTGTGAGGGTCCAGTTCACTGATGGGCAGTGCCTAATCCGGCATGGTAGTGTTAGGATGTATCACAAAGCTAGCTGAGCAAACCAGTAAGCAAGATTCCTTTGTGGTTTATCTTCCTTCCATTACTGCCTCCAGCTTCCTGGCCTGACTTTCTTCAGTGAGGGACTGCAAATGTAAGCTAGACTAAACTTTTTTTTTTTCTCCCGAGGTTACTTTTGGTCATGATCATGGTGTTTTATAACAAAAATAGACAGTGAGTGTTGAAGCTTCCTAGGAGTGTGTAGCCAAGGTGGGCCTCTAGGAACACAGTCCTATGCCACCTTCTCCAGAGTGACTTTGCAATCAAGCGAAGCAGCACATCATTCTATGTTCACAGGCTGTGGTGGCACAACAGAAGCAGACTTGCCAGCTGCAACCTCAGAGGCGGCCAGCAGGAGGAAGCAAGAGATAAACCCTGGGGACTTTGCTGCATGCCATTAGTTTAGAATTTGAGCCAAACTGGCCTGGACATAGAGGAGAGGCAGCAGTGAGGATGAATGCATTCTATAAAAACTGAAACAGCATAGAATTTGTGTAACTGGGATTCTTCTTCTTTTTCCCCATGGTAAGTTCCTAAATATTAAACCTGGGACAGGATTAGTGGTAGGAGGTGCCTTAAGTTACTCCTACTTAAGAGGAATAACTTTTTTTAACCAACAGGGAAACTGGGCCAAAGCCAATGTATACCATGGGTGTTCAGGAGGGGTTAGAGGCTTAGTAATTTTTATTTTATATTTCTAGCAGATGCTTTTCAGCATCTGTGTCTATTGCTCTTAATCTTTAAACTGTAGTGTGGTCTTTCGCAAATACATGCTGCCTTCTATGATTCTCAAAATGTGAGGTTTTTAAGTACCCAACACTCAGGGAGTGGAAAGGGAAGGTACTTGGTTACTACGTAAATGGACTTGTGCCCTGGCAGGTCATTAAGGAAGCTGCTTGTGTTGTCTTCGAGTCTGAGGCTAATGTGGGAAAGCTAAGCACATGGTACTTAGATTAGACCAAGTAGATTTATGTCAAATCTGTTTGTTTTAACATGCTATTGAGTATTTGTATACAGTTATAGACATATATGTGTTCATTGTAAAAGATCTTACTGAATCAGAAAGAAATACATCTTCTTAAAGTGTTAGTTGACACTAAAAATAAATACCATAAATTATTTTTTTAAAGAAAAAAATTGTCAGGTAGTCTAGCAAATTATGACAGTGAATAAGGACTCCTACCACTAAGCCTGAAGAAGGAAGTTTGATTTCCAGGACCCACCCATGTAATACAAGGAATCAATAGAAAACCCACAAGAGGTCCTCAGACCTCCACAGGTGTACCTTGGTGCACATACACACACACACACACACACACACACACACACACTCACACACATACACATACAAAATGAATAAATAAAAAAATGAATGAATAAATGAATAGATAAATAAGTAGAACATGTGCTCTACTAATAAGTCTTAACTAGTGCTCTAGTGTTTGAAGTACTAGAAAGCTAGTCACACAGACACTACCCACTCTAAATTGGTTCAAAAGAATCCTGCCTAAGTGACCTGATATCCTTGTCCAATTATGGAACGCCGCCATATAAATGCATTTAAATGTTGTTGAGGCTGAGTGAAATGAATCACTGATAATTTGTGAGAGAGACAGGCCTATCATTAGCCTTGATAAGATGGTAATTTGATTATCCACTGGTCCTGTTGCTCATTCCATTTTTGTACATGAATATTTAAAGTATTCGAAGGGCAAAATAATTCAAAGAAAGAATTGGTCAATATTTTAAAAAAAATAGATTTCTTCAGAATTCCTGTCAAGACAAGCTCTGGAATATCAAAGTAGGCCCTCTTCAAAATAATCTAGCAAGGAAAGTAATAAAAAATATTTACTTTGGAATAAACAGATCAGATTTGTGTCAATTTTTTCTCTGCACTTGTCAGTTTTAGTGTCTGAATATACACTGTTTATTTGCTCAAAATTTCAATCACCCAATAAAATCGTTTTTTCCTTTGTAGAAATACTCTTATTTCTACTCTTAATTATTTAAAAAAGATAATGATGAATTATTCTTTTTTGTTGAGTTGTGCTTTTTTTATTAGATTTTTTTATTTACATGTCATATGATATCTCCTTTCCCAGTTTTCCCTCCAAAAACCAAAAACCAAAAACCAACAACAAGGACAAACAAACCCCTGTTCCCTGCCCCCCTCCCCCTACTCACCACCCCACCCTCTCCTGCTTACTGGCCCTGGCATTCCCCTATACTGGGGAAAATAGAACCTTCACAGGGCCAAGGGCCTCTCCTCCCTTTGATGACCAACTTGGCCATCCTTTACTATACATATGCTGCTGGAGCCAAAGTCTCACCATGTGTACTCTTTGGTTGGTGGTTTAGTCCCAGGGAGCTCTGAGGGTACTAGTTCATATTGTTGTTCGTCCTAAGGGGCTGCAAACCCTTCAGCTCCTTGGGTCCTTTCTCTAGCTTCTTCATTGGGGACCCCGTACTCAGTCCAATGGATGACTGTGAGCCTCAACTTCTGTATTAGTCAGGTACTGTCAGAGCCTCTCAGGAGACAGCTATATCAGGCTGGAGTGCCCTTTTTTCAGTCTCTGCTCCATGGTTAGTTTCTGCACCTCTTTCCATGGGTATTTTGTTCCCCCTTTTAACCAGAGGACCCAGCTATACCACTCCTGGGCATATCCCCAGAAGATGCTCCAACATGTAATAAAGACACATGCTCCACCATGTTCATAGCAGCTTTATTTATAATAGCCAGAAACTGGAAACAACCCAGATG
>NW_022196894.1:71977174-72004896 GCF_008632895.1 Mastomys coucha | reverse complement strand
GTACTACTCAGCTATTAAAAACAATGAATTTATGAAATTCTTAGGGAAATGGATGGATCTAGAGAATAACATCCTGAGTGAGGTAACACAGTCACAAAAGAACCCACATAGTATGCACTCTCTGATAAGTGGATATTAGCCCAGAAGATCAGAATACACAATGTACAATCCACAAACCACAAGAAACTCAAGAAGAAGGAAAACCAAAATGTGAAATTCTTCTTTATTTCAATCTCAGCCATTTCTATTTTAAACTTTTGATATTGATAGGACTTTGGCTTTACTCAAATATATAAACAACTGGTAGTCACTAGCTCTGCTCACTTCTGTATCCACTTCAGGATATAACACAAAGCCTGTTTTCTTTCCTTATATAAGAAAATAGACTGTGACTATAGATTCTTACTCATTGTCATTGCCCAGCTCATCAGTATTATAAAACATTGCTCTTGATTGTCTGGGGGTTGTCTGCATTATCCATTTTATCTTTATGACTTTATTAGAATGAAGATTTCAAGTACACAGGTAACCCCTCTGAATATCTAAGAAGGCTCAATTCAGCTCCACTCATGTCTCCTACATTGGATTCAAGAAACTAGGATAGCTTACTTTAAGTAAACTTCATATGTTTATGTCTGAACTCTACAATGTAATTTTGAACAATAGCACATTGTTCATGTACTGCAATCTGTAAGGCTCAGGAGAGCTACTCAGAAATACTATGCCCTGAAAAGAAAAGCTGTTTCCCCCAGGATTGTGATTATCAAAGCTGTATCTGCCTTGCTAATGTTCAGAACTACATTGGTACATTGTACTCTTTTGCACCTCTGATTGGGATTGAACAAGTAAGTTATTAAATTGCAGGTGATAAGATCATTTTTTTCACAACAACTATAATTACATATAAAGAAAGGAGCTTGGAAAGTCACACATACCTTTTATTTCAGCACAAATTAGGCAGAGGCAAGAGGATCCTGAGTTATTGGCCAATGTGGACCAGCGTTCCAGACCTTCTCTAAAACAAAAAGCAAATGCAATGAGGAGAGAAGACTAAGCTGACCATTATGATATTAAATTAAATTCATAGCTGTTAATTTTAGTTTTAAAAAATGAAATTCAAATGAATGTGAATGTGTAAGTATATGGGGCTAGTTTGATGGAAAGAAGACAGGATCAATCATAGCACAGTAGAGTGAACAAACCAAACACCGGATATTAGCGTTCAATTATAATACTACAATTAAAGAAGCATAGCTTCATTGGTAAGAGGTTAAATCTAGTTACTATGGTAGAAAATATAAGCCCAAAACATCTTATGAAACTAAAAAGTAAGAGATATTTGAAACATGACTCTTCAGGATCTTAAAACACAGGGACTAAAAGGAGGGTCCCTTGCCCCAAAGTCAAAACAGTTTCCAAAGCAAAATAAATGATTATGTATTCTGGCTTTCTAACCAATAAAACAATGGGAAAGCACTCATATTTAATTATTATTTATTTAATATTTAATTAACATTAATTATTAATGATATTAACATTTGGGTAAATACAAATGTATGCAAAATAAGAGATTATTCCTTATATAAACAATCCCAAATGAATAAACATAAAATAATGAAAGTAGAAACAGAATTGCATAAAACCATAGTAGTAACAATTCCACTATTTGATAACACAATCAAAAGAATTTATATTTATACATGTGTGAACATATGGAAAGAAACAGAATATCTGCCTAGATTTAAATTATCCCTCAAAGCTATGAATTCATCACAAAGTGAGTGACAGTCACATTCCAGAGAGGAAAACACATCTTGAGCAAATGCTCAAAATTTGGGTAACTAATAATGAAATGTATATAGTATTACATGCACAGATGATACAGTGTGTCCTCAGTGAAATATGTATTAAAATATTCATAATCAAATTACTCATTAGAAAAAGATAGATAAACCAAAATACCATTTCATACTTAGAATAATTGATCAAGTTTTATCAAAATTACCAAGGTCAGGAGACACAAGGGAGAACTGAGGAATTTTCTTAGGTTGGCGAGACTTAGGAGAGGGTCACAAAATACATACTGGAAAAGAAAAAAAGTCATTTAGGGATGGGATGGGAGAGTTCTAATGATATATCTATTCAATTTTTAGAAATATGATTTTGATTTCTTTATTTTGATAATCCAATTGTGGAAAGAGAACTCTGCAGGATTTTGTGAACTTCCAATAATTTTTGCACAATTTTATATTAAAGTTATTATCAAAATAAAGGAGCACTGCAGGTAAGGTATAATTCTTATAGGGCAGAGTTCAGTCAAGTCACCAAGCTCATAGTGTTGGAAAACTAAAGAGCTGGTACCTAAGTAGTTTATTGTGTTTGGCTCACAACCTTCATTACAAGGATTGGATGATGACCAGAGACAACAGATATTCAGAAAAAGTCCTACTTGCTCTCAATCCTTATTTGAAATGCTGGGGAATGATTACCTTATGCCAAACATAACCTGAGGGGAAGAAGTCATATTTTTAAAATGTGCAGAGCTAGGTAAGGCAAGAAAATTTCATTTACTTGTTGGAACCCAGTGTCCAACCAAGAAACAATGAGTGGACCTCACTAAACTTGAAATGGGAGTATTTGGATTCAAAAATGTCATTCTACCCACAGGGCTTCTATGCTTCATTACTAAAAATATCATTAATAATGAAATATATAATGACAGACAGTTACTAATGCAATATAGTCGCTTAAATGAAAGTGAAAAATTGGCAATAATGTATTTTATTACATTCAAAGAAGGCTTTAGGTGGCTGGGCTCTGGCTCAGATTTGCTCTAGATAATTAGTAGTTTAGCTCTCTGAATTGAAAAGGGTCATTTTTATTATTGGAAAATAGTTCTTTAAAACTTATTCCTTTTGAGTAATGCAGGAAAATTACAACTTTAGGTTAACTATATCAGTATTCTGAGTCTTTGATTAAAATATTTACATAGTTGTTGGATTCTATATGATAAATACTTACAATTAGTAGTTTAAATAACAATGTAGCAATTCCACAACCCTCCCCAAAAAACAGGGCCCCGATTAAATTACAAATGAAGTCACAGCATATTATATGAAAATTGATAACACTATGACATTCTACTTGTATTTAAGTTACACACTAGAAGAATATCACCAAGATTTCAAATATTTAAATTAGAAAGAAATTGTTCCCTGCTATGATAATGTAATGTGGAAATAATGAAATAAGCCTGCTCAAAGTCCCTACCTAAAGAAGTGTGTGGCCTTCTCAACAGTTACCTGCATAAGAGGGGCGAGAAATAGCAATATACAAGAATATCCTCTTAGCACCCTGGAGTTCAGCATAGGGTAAGGAAGATGCCTTCTGATGCTTTCTGTGATTCGTGTGCACTTTGTTATACCTTGATGTGTAATTTACGGCCACTCCTTCCTCCAGCTCTTAAAACATATCTTACAGAAAATGCTCTCTGCATTCAGTTCAGGCTTCCTGAAAAGTACTTGTAATGAAAGCCTTTCCATTTAATGGTTAAAAACAAGGTAAATAGAATTTATGGCTGTCCAGGGCCCAATTAAACTTCCATTCAAACTTGTCCTGACTGGAAAATAAATTACATATGGATTCTGAATACGGTTTTTACACACTTGGGGGGTTGGGGACAAACATCTGTGGAGAGCTATGATTTATAAAGTATTGATTTCTTTGTTAAATAATGAATTAGATGTCCTACCACAATATTATTTATCAAACTTTTTGTCATATAATTAAATTGTCACATAATGGATTGTCCCCATATAGATTCATTAAATATTAAAAACTACATGTGACACCACTCACCTTATCTTTGGCTAACAACACTTTTCCTCTGTTCTTTTCCATTAAGGTCAATAATGGCAGCTGCCATCCACATTATTGAAGCTGTAACCTCTGCTTCCCTGGGCTGCAGAAACCACAAGCACATTCCTTTAGCGTAAGCAGGAAAACCCCCTCAGTAGCTGGAATTACCCACACTTGGAAATCAAGTCTTTGCATAGCAAACATTCCATTGAATTCAAGAGAAGTTATAAAATCAACATAAACAAAAATGTTTGGCATTAACATGAGATTTCCATGTGTCTGATTCCCCATGCCCTTAAATCACCCTTGACTATTCTCAGAACATTTGCTTACAGCCTATATTACCCTGGCTCCCTCCCTGAACCTGCACCCCCACATCCACTCCAGACCCTCCATATATTATAACTACAGCCACCCACAAAGTGTCACCAGCTGCATAAATGTGTTTCCATCTTCCCCTGATCACTAACCCATATTCCCACGTGTGCTGACCTCCCTCAGGAGTAACTGTAGCCTCGCCATAATTAATACTTGTTGTGGCCACATAATCCATTTCCACCCATCCTACCCCACAAGTATAATAGAGTCCTGTTTCTCTCCACTTGACACTCATAAGCTGACATTGTTTTGGAAGTGAATCCATGCATTCCATTAACCGTATCCACAGCTGGACATAGAAGTTTCATGTGGGTGCGAGATGCTGAGGCAGTTAACAATAAAGGCTAACATTAATTGAACGCTTACTAGTCTCAGGTATTAGGCTAAACTTTATTACTGTTTCAATGTGAATTGACTTACTTTTCAATATTATAAATGTTATCATTTAAAGAAATCATGCAAGTATAAATATCCCAAAGCAAAAATGACATCCAAAGTATGTCCAGTTCAATAAATTTCTGTACAGTTAGAACTGGAAGCTTTACATTAAACTTCACACTTTCACTATTAAGTATATTTTATGTATTTGTCCACCAAAGAAAGTAAGGTAATATAAAGTCAATATTTTTGTGGCTATAATTTTTCATAGACATGTTTTATCTTGGTAGCAGATAGGAATATAGGCTAAACTAATACATACATGTTCTTAGTCTATCATCACAGCAACCTAACAAAATGTGTACTGACAGTTTTCTTGTTTCATTAGTGAGGAGGCTATAGATTAAAGATATTCAGTAATATGCTAATATTACAGTACTCAAAAATGACAGTAGAAGGTAGGTAACAAATATGTGTGCTTTCAGAATCAATTTATATTTGTACTTCAGTGCTCCTCTGTGAATAGAAAAAAAGTATAGCTAGAGGACTACAGGCATTACCAGTTCTGGAATTTCTATATTAGGTTGCATACACACACACACACACAAACACACATATTATATAAATATATCCCTCCCCCTGTGGTCATAAACTGCATAGACTATCTGAAAGCTCAGAATGTTCATCTTCTATTAATGAAAAAGAGGATAGTGAGTTTAGCTTAGTTAGTATAGTGTTTGTCTAGTATGATGAAGCTGAGGCATCCACTATCAGCAAGGCATAAACCAATGATAATGGGCACATCCGTAATCCCAGTGTTTGGAAGGTGGATGCAGGAAGATCAGATGTTTATATTCATCCTTGTCTACATAGTGGATTTGAGACCAGCCAAAGACACATGGAGTTCCTTTATCAAATAAAAGAAACAAGTCAGAAAAGCAAGGAGGAGCCTTTTAAATAAAGATGGATTGGGAACAGGAGTAAGGCTAGGATCTTCTGAAAGCCTGGATTAAATAGACTGGTGAGTCTTAGATCCAGCTGAATCTCTCTCTCTCTTTCTCTCTCTGTCTCTCTCTCTCTCTCTCTCTCTCTCTCTCTCTCTCTCTCTCTCTCTCTCTCTCTCTCTCTCTCTCTGTCTCTCTCTCTCTCTGTCTCTCTCTCTCTCTGTCTCTCTCTCTCTCTGTCTCTCTCTCTCTCTCTCTCTCTCTCTCTCTCTCTGTCTCTCTCTCTCTCTGTCTCTCTCTCTAGCATAATTTTCTTCAGAGTCCTAGAAAGAAAGTTACAACAAACACACAGGGCACTTTTAGAGAATTAAACCAGAGTGAGGCACAATCCATACCTTGGAGTTTCTCTAGTCATCGCAGGAATGGACATAAGTGCTGCAAAGAACGTCTATAATGAGCTTTCCATTGAGAGTGACAGAGAGTACTGTTAGCTGCGGATTTAAGGATTAATTTCATGGAAGAAGTGACTTTAGAGAATTACAGATAGAAACTGAAGAGTGAGATCATTTAAAAACATTCAAAGCAGTAGTATATCAAACTAATGGATAACAGAAGGAATTGATTTGATGCATATGAAAGAGGACCCATCCAGGGATGAGGACTTAGGAAAATTCATGAAATTTTTAAAAAAAGAAAAGAAAACAAAACAAAACAGAAAAATAACCTTAGAATGTTGGTGATCACTAGAGTGTTATTATTCTTTAATCAGTCATTAGTTTATCTCTTCACAAATCCTACCTGTTGCACACAGAAGAGTGTTCTGTACCATGGTTACACTAGAAGGCTGGTCATTTAGGCAGTAAGAAGGAAAAGAAGACCTGTGTTACAGAGAGGCTGAAAGATTAGGCACAGGGCTTCAAACAAGAGTCCTATGGAAACTGGGTTCTTTTGATCAGTTTAAGAAGGGCAATGGTGTGATTGGTATAGAGATAACTGGTATGAATTGTATATTAGCTTAAGGAGTAGAGGTAAAAGAGAAAGTTTCCAGGCAAATGATGGTCCCATTGTCATTCTGGAAGCCAGAATTGTTGAAAAAGAAAGCCTGATTGGATAGGGGGGTCTGGGAAGTAGTGATAAAGTGCTAGTTCTCAAAGGGAGAAAAGTTACTGAAAGGAATATGGGATGTTTGTGAAGTGTTCAAGTTTTCTGTGGAGAAGGTAGGGCTAGGTCTGCCATTTGTGGATAAAGCCAGGCTGTGATATATACATCCTGCTACTCTAATATGTCTGTCAGCTTCTTATTGTCTATAAATGTAATTTATTCATGATATGTAAATGATAGTGTTAGCTAACTCTTGGTAAGAGTGCAAAGATAAAGCATGAGTATTCGAGTAAGGTGTTTCAAAATTCCTGGTACACTGTGAATGCTTAATCAACACTGAAAGTTTTCCATGATGTAGATAAGCACACATGAGTTCCAGCTCAGTTGCTTTGGTGTCTCATTTCCTGGGAGAATCGGAAATGTGTATACTGGCCATTAAAGTGGTTGCATGTATATACCAAATAGCATACAATAATCACAGATATTATTCATGCAGAGAAATTTAATATGAAGATTTAACTACATGTAATTTTTTAAAAAAAATTTAGTAATTATTTTATTTATTTATAGTTTCCCCTCCAAGAACATCACATCTCCTCCCACTCCCCTTTCCCTACAAGAGAAGGCAACCCCCCACATATACACACTCCTATCTCATCCTCTAGCATCCCCCTTCTTTGGGCCATCAAGCCTCCACAGGTCCAGCACATGCCTTACCACTAATGCCAGATAAGGCAGTCCTCTGCTACATATGTAGCAACAGCCACAGACTGATCTATGTATGCTCTTTGATTGATGACTTAGTCCCTGGGAGCTCTAAGGGGTCCAGTTAGTTAATATTGTTGTTCTTTCTATGGGGTTGCAATCCTTTTTGGCTCCTTCAGTCCTTCCCCTAACTCTTCCATTGGGGTCCCTGAGATCAGTTTGATGGTTGGCTGTGAGTATCTGCATCTGACTTAGGTAGGTGCTGGCTGAGCCTCTCAGAGGACAGTCATGCCAAGCTCCTGTCTGTAAGCACATCTTAGCATCAGCAATAGTGTTGAGGTTTAGTTTCTGTGTATGGGATATATCCCAAGTTGGACTGATCTCTGAATGGCCTTTCCTTCAGCTTCTCCTCCATTTCTTGTTCATTTCCTTTAGACAAGGACAATTCTGGTTAAAATTTTTGAAGTGGGTGTGTGACCCCATCCCTCAGCTGGCAGCCATGTCTATTACTGGAGGTGTAGTTTAAAAAAAAAACTGGGAAACTAAACAGACAATGAAACAATTTTAAAGGCTTTCAAAATTAAATATTTCACATATTTCTCCTGCCACTATGATTGTAGTAAGAAAAAATGACAGAGGTTGCACTCTGACTTATGGGTGGCCATGATACTAAAGTTCTCAGAGTTTGAAAATGCAGATGAGGCAGGGATGATGGGGGATAAAGTTAGGAGTCTCATACCCTGGTAACCTAGTCTCAGAAAAGATCCTACAAAGCATATGCTAATGTCTTGGGGAAGTCTTATTGCAGATCATTGCAAGCATTGGGGGAATGGCTGGTTTTTGCCTGGTTCTGGGCTAAAAATTTGTCACTAAGAAATGAAGAATCTTCCAAGAATTGAAAGGACAAAGTTCTTCCTCCTCTGCTTTCAGTTTCTATTTATTTCCCTCTCTGCAGAGCCTCGTAGGAAAAACAAAAACAGTCCAAACAAACAAAAACCCCTAAATATGGCTAAGACCAGTACAGTACAGTTCTAACCTTACACAGTAGAATTTTCAAACACGACCAATTGCTAAAATGCAACCGGAACAACAGAATGCACTTTAAGAAAGAAGAAAAGAAAGAAGGAAAGAAGGAGAGGAAAGAGAGAAACAAAGAAAAAAAGAAAAAAGAAAGAAAGAAAGAAAGAAAGAGAAAGAAAGAAAAAGAAAGAAAGAAAGAAAGAAAGAAAGAAAGAAAGAAAGAAAGAAAGAAAGAAAGAAAGAAAGAAAGGGAAGGGAGGAGAGAGGGAGAAAGAGGGGGAGAGGGAGAGAGAGGGAGACAGACAGAGAGAGAGAGAGAGAGAGAGAGAGAGAGAGAGAGAGAGAGAGAGAGAGAGAGAGAGAGAGAGAAGCAAAGCCAAGCCAAGCCAAGCCATTCTCAACTAAATATGTGGTTCAGAAGAGTTTTAGCATGGCTTATCTATTATCTATAGGATGCTTTGTCTGTAATGGTGGAGTTATTTATGATTGTCCTATTTGTGGTTGCACTCTTGCTTTGCTTTCTATAGTATGAGAGTAGACAGGATTTCAGGAATTGAGTGTGCTTTAAGAAAGAAGTGAACACGTACATGTTGGGGGGTGCTGTTGTTTTGTTTTGTTTGGATTTAGAATTTTGTTGATATCCTGATTTTGTTTATCTGTTTTGATTTATGTGTTTCATTTTATTATTAAGAGAAAAAGAACATAAAGTTGGGTGGGAAGTGGGAAGATCTGGGAGTTTGGAGAAGGGAAAAATACGATTAAAACATTTTGTTAAACTGGGGTACATTTATTAAAATTCAGTTAGGTAGACTATCTACTTTTATTGGAAAGAAATTTAGAGATAAATTCCAGGTAGAATATTTTAAAATTTATTCTGTGCACATTGAGCTGTGTGGTGTAGCTTGTTCCCACAAATATTTCAGAATAAGGATTGTGAGTAAAGATTTATTTATTTCTTACTTATGATACTAGTACCAAGAAGCAATATAGGTTTCTGCACAGGTAGCCATAAAAGAGTGAGTTAAACGCAGTTGTTCAGAATATTCATATAATGAGCACCTACTTGTATGTAGTGTTATTTAAGGACAGATAATTCCATCTCCTTAAGAGAACAGTCTGGTCATGCCTAGGTCCTATTCTTTTCTCTCTTTTCAGAGTGAAACACTTAACTATTTGCTGGAATGTTGGTTTCTTTTTTGTTTTATTTATTTTATTAGATGTTTTCTTTATTTACAATATCTCCTTTCCCAGGTTCCCCTCCAAAAAAAAAAGAAAAAAAAAAAGAAAAAGAAAAAGAAAAAAAGAAAAAAAAGAAAAAGAAAATAAAAAAAATAAAAATAAGAAATCCCCTGTTCCCTTCCCCTTCCCCCTGCTCACCATCCCACCCCTTCCTGCTTACTGGCCCTGGCATTCCCCTACCCTGGGGCATAGAACCTTCACAGGGTCCAGGTCCTCTCCTCCCATTGATGACTGACTTGGCCATCCTCTGTTATACACATGCTGCTGGAGTCCTGAGTCCCTCCATGTGTACTCTTTGGTTGGAGTTTTAGTCCCTGGGAACTTTAATTCTCTCATATGTGTTTTCAGTTCTACTACCTAATTATTTTTAATAACCCTCATATCTAATAAGAAACTCCTTCCCTTCACCCCCTTCTTCCCTCCCTTCCTCCCTCCCTATCTCCCTCCTTCCCTCCCTCCTTCTCTCCCTTCCTCTTCTTCCCTCCCTCCCTTCTTCTTTCTTCCTCCTTTCCTTATTCTTTCCCTCCCTCCCTCCCTCCCTCCCTCTCTCCCTCCCTTCCTCTCTCCATCCCTATCTCCTTTCTCCTCCTTTTCTCATCTCTCTCTCTGTCTCTCCTCTCCTTATCCTTAGAGACAGTTCTTCTATTCCTAGTGAAGCAATTCTAAGCTCCACTTACTGGTAATTAACAGGATGAAGAATGTGACAGGCCTGCCACACGAGGTACAAGCAGGTAGCTGTTATTTCCGAGCCATCACACTTTGCTCACAAAAATTCTATTTTTACCAGCAGCAACCAAGGCATGGGGTTTAGAGTATTGACTTCAAACTGTGTCTAAGAGAATTCCGGGACAGAAATAGCCACCAAAATTGCAAGCACTTCTAAAGATCTGAGGATGCTCAGGTTTAACCTCAGAAATAGTATTAGATGACTGAGTGAAGAAATATTGTTTCTAGAACATTTAGATTGTTTAGAAATTCAAGAATATATCAAGCAAGACTGAGCTGTTAGATTTTAATCAGGGCTAACATATAGTAAAAAAGAGGTACATTAGCTATTTCAGAAATAGTTTTGTTAAAATAACTTTTGTTAAAATTACTTTGTTGATGTCTGCATATTTCTATTGTCATAAATTCTAAACCACTTTTATAATTACAAGCCTTCCTTTACTGATAGGAGTAAAATTCACATGTCGAATAACTTAGAGGTATAAGGAAAGTAAAAGTTAGAAGATACACGTAGCTGAAAGCAGATAATGTGATGTTTTCATGTGCAATTTTTTAATAAGTCCCTTGACAGCAGTGGTTCTCAACCTGTAGATCATAACTCCCATGAGTGTCACATGTCGAGTAGTCACATACAATTCATAGCAGTAGCAAAATTACAGCTATAAGGTAATAACAGAATAATTTTATGGTTGGGACAGTCATCACAATATGAAGAACTATAATAAAGTTTCACAGCATTAGGAATGTTAAGAACCACTGTTGGATGCCTTCTCCTTGCATCTGTACCTCTCCATGACTCAGCCTAACTTCTCTACGGCCTTTGGGGAGAACACATCCACAGCATGGCAATAATAGTGCTCAGAAGATCCAAAAGTCTGGTGAGAAACTCCTGCAGAATTCTATTTCCCTGATGTAATGTAGGAAGTTAGAAAACCACTGCTCAAACAATTTCTATATCTCTCCATGACCCAGCCTAATTTCTCTGCAGTCGTTGGAAAGAACATGTTCACAGCATAGCAAGAATAACTATTAGATGTTTCAAAAGTCTGGTGAGAAACTTGTGTTGAATTCTATTTCGCTGAAGTAATGTAAATAATTAGCTATTGGAACTTGCTTTGACTATTGTATGGAGAGGCGTTTGGCTAGTGTGGGACAAGTCAAAGCCCACATCCTAGGGACTTCTGCATATGTTATTACAATTAGTCTTCTCAACAAAGGATAATGATACTAAAATTATATTTGATATATTAATTGTGTGACTTTCACTATGAATTAGCTTCTATGCTTATTAAATGGCATACATGAGTAGCAACTGAACATGTATTGAGAGACAAAAATTTAAGCTGAACAAACATGAAAAATAATAAAAAGCAAAATAAAAACCACACTTTAAAGTATAAGCTTTGGTAATGCTTTTCATCACAACTACTCTTGTTAATTTTTTTTTACATGCATGCTCTTTAAATGTTGCATTATATTCAACCAAATCATGATGGGCCTTTCTTTTTAAGTAGACTCTAGTGACACTTGCTTAGGCCACCTATAATTGAGGTCATTGCTTTAGTTTTTCACCTTGCCCATGATTTGCTTTTTACCATTCTCTGGAGCTATTGTTTGATCTCACCCAATCACCTTTCAGCTGTGTTCTTCATCTACGCTGGGGGATATTCTAAGACTATTCCAGCAAATGGAAGATATCAGTCCTTGTAAGATTTCACACAACCCAACAGCAAGAAATTCACTGCATCAGTGAAAAAAAAAATAGGACTATAGATGAGACTTCAGAGAAACTTCATTTCCAACAAATTGGCTATTAGCAAAAGACTAAGCTCTCATTAGGAGGCCAAAGGCTAATTCAGAATTATGAGACAGCCATGATTGTATCCTGCTCTGACAAATTTCAGTCACTTCTATTTGAGGTAGGAGCTATATCCACAAATGAGGTGGGTAATTACAATTATATTAGGTATCATTATGCAGGGGTTATTATATACAGGCATCTTGCTAAGGCCATCATGTGCATTTTTATAATGCTGTGGAAAGATGTTCTGGACTCTAGCAAATTTGGCCTGTCAATGCAGAAGCTGGTGATGCTGAGACTCAATGCCCAGGCCTTTCTATTTACATTGAGAAAACTGACACTTGAATCCAACTGTCTGTTTTCAGGCTTTGTGCCCTTTGTTTCTGTGTTTTCCTGTGTATACATTTAGAAGATTTTTGATGATAAGTTTTAAATATGATTTTAATACATATAGATTATATTTAGTACAATTTAGTAGCCTATAGCAGATATAACAAAATTTTAGCCTCCACACTTAAATAGAAATATTTTCAGTATTTTTAGTTTTAGTTTTTGCTTAACTAATCCAATTTTTTTGAAAACATTGAAAAATAGAAGTCAGAGTATGAATAACTAGCTGTGTCAGCATTCTGAAAAACCGAATGGTAAGCCACGATTTGAGTGGGAATAGAGGCCTTAGGCATAAAATTATACCAGAAAGCTCAATGATGCTTGTGAAATAAAGACTAGTTCATTACAAAAATAGCAAATGGTTATGACTGTTTTCTCTTTTCTATTTTGGTCATTGTTCTTTTGAGTTTTCACTATTTGTCTCTATATAGAACATATAAGGATTTTCCCTCTTTGTGAGAGTCTCGTTGACCTAAATGCATATAGGATGCTCATATCTCTTTCAAATGCTGTAAAGTTCCTTGAGAGAATTCTTTCCATAATCCATAGCAAATGTCATCTTATAACAGTGCTTATGGATTTTATTTCTTCTGGATTGTATTTGTTTTTTACACATAGAAATAAAACCATTGCATTTGTTGTTCCTTTATTCTGCCTTATATACACCAAATTATATTGAGCATAAACTTATGCATACTAATTTCCTTGGCAAATATTATATAGCTGTTGTTGTTTATGTTATATATGAATTAACTAATCTATAAAATTCATGTGTTCTCTTTCCTTGGGATAATACTGCCTTAAGGATTCTCATAAGCCTGTAATGAAATAAAACTACAGCTACCTTCTCATCAGAAGGTTGAAGAAACCATGTAACTAGGCTATTTCACATTTAAAATTTGTCCTTGTTGAACTTTCTAATCTGTGCTCTGTACGTAAATTTAAACATCTTTACCACAAGAATGGTGCAGATTTTTGTCTTTTGACAAGTTTTCTCTAAATACTCAAGACAAAAACAAATGACTGGTATTTTAAAAGTGGAACTTCCTGAAACTAAAAGACAGATTCTTTTGCTCTGATTCTCATATTATACTATGTTTTTCTTCTCTGTTATGTACAGAATTCACCAGTGTAAGGGCAGGTTTCATAATTAAATGTAAAAATTGAGGAGTTTGCACCAATATGCTAAGAACTCTATTAAACTCCTCCCTTTATATGCAAATTTGTGCCCAGATGTTGCATCGTTTGCAAATCTCACAATTAAAGCATTTTATAACTTCAGCTATGCAAAGGGGCAGTAGACTGGAAAATGGGTAAAATTGCTTGGCTAGGACATTACCATGGCAACATACTGACCTGCACTCAATTAGTTACCACTGAAGATTCAGCTGTTAATTATAGTGGTCAGAAGTGGATATCATCTGATTTCCCCTTCCCTTTTAAATATGGACATTTTTCACTCTCCATAAATCTTTGACTTTTAGAGGCAAGGCTCCCAAACTGAAGTGTTAAAAGTGATATTGCTTAAACGCTGATGGAAGTGAGGGTCAGCATAGGAGTTTCATTTATCAGCCATATTGAGGGGAGTTCTTCAGCTTTCTGAAATGTAAGCACTCTGTCGGGCATGCTTCACAGTGAATGTTCATTACTGTTCATTTTCTGCACTGAACTCTTTGCATTACATGTGTTACCAATTACCTCTCAGTTTAGAAAGCCATCATTAATTAGTAGCACGGCAATCACTGAGAGGCCTGTGAAATAGATAGATGTCCCATTTTGGGTTGAGCGGTACAGTTTCCAGTGAAGAAGTTATTATTTTCTTGGCAGAGAATAAAAGGAACATTGAGTTAATTATAGAAGTACTTCGTGAATGATGAAAACACATTCTGAGCATGGTATTACAGACTCCAAGATAAGAATCTTATGTGCAGTATTGTTATGGTGTGAGCTTTACTACCATAACCATAGTCCAAAATAATATACATGTTCAAACATACAAAAGTAGTAATCGTCCATACACTTTAGTAGTAATGTACCAACACTTTATAGATTTGTGCCATCACATTGAATTATTTGTTGTCAGCCTGGGTATATGAAACACCCTTCAGCCTCCTAGGGATACAGGGATATGCATGATGGCAAGATCTCTGCTGACTGGTAAAAGAAGAGGAAGTAGCTAAATAAACAGAGACTATAAATTCACAAGAGTGCTACATTGAGAAATAGAACAAAGGAAAATATTTACTACTAATCCTGTTACATATAAACATGTCAGAAAATATGGGCCCATATGTGTGTGTGTGTGTGTGTGTGTGTGTATATATGTATATATATATATATATATATATACATATATATATATACATATATATATGCATGCATTGGATGTATGACTTAAATTTCAAATTACGGTAAAGATATTTTAGCATGTTAGGTAGCTTTGATAAATAAGTTCCTTGGGTTAAATTTGGAAATGAATACCACAAATTGCCTTTTCTATTATGAATAATACAGTTGTGAATATTTCTGGTATACATCTTGAAGAGCTTTTCTTATTAATATTGCCAGGGGTGGAATTTCAGGGTTTTACCATAATAGAATTGTCAAAAATCAATCAACCTTACATTGATAAACTGTAGCCTAGTTAAAATGAAATATTACACAGAAATGAAAATCCATGAAATATAGCTTTCTAGAAAGAGTCAGAAATTAATTTCAAAACTACTTTGATTAAAAAAATAAAATCTCATAGGTAAAACTGTTTATTATTAACAAAAATATTTAAAGCAACAGTTTGTTTGCAACTAATTATACCTGTGATATATGTGGATTCTTGTCGTGAAGAGAAGCTAATGATTTGATAACATTTAGTGTATTAAATATCTGGTTGAATGAAGAAAACGAGATTTCTTGGAGTACAGAGAACCATAGGAGCTTTGGATAATTGGGGGTTAGGTTATGAGCTTTTATAATTTATTATTATGTTATTAAAATAGATGAATCAAAATGATAAAGGAGAGAGAGAAAAAGAAAGAGAGAGAGAAAACTTTGTACACCACTGATGAAATGTATCATAAATTAGAGAAAATGCTGATCAAGTATTTAGACAGAATTTTTCTAAAACTAATAATAACATGGTTATAATCTTTAATACCATTATATTTATGCAAAGGTCTTTCTCTAAGAATAAAACAAATAATTGTTTAGAATTTATTTCATGATAGCCTGTTATTTTTATGTTGGACATAAAAATTTTATGCATCTGATTAATCATGGGGATTTAATTATGGGATGATTTTCCCCATTGTAGGCTCAAGCCAAGGGTGCTTAGGAAAATCAATCACAGAACAACAACAAAATCTAAGGAAATAACTATTATGAGTTGACTATGGTACTTACAAAAAACTGAACTAAACATTGTCTTGAGATTTGTGTTTTGTGCTTTGTCTTCTCCCAATCACATTAGATAATTTATAGCAGTTGTTATCAGTCACCTAATAGCCACAATCCAGCAATGACAGTCAGTTACATCATAGTTTTAAAAATATGGTTTCTTAAAACTGACATGAAGTTTTCAATGCTTTGTGTTCCCATCAAAATATCATTACATGTTTTTAAATGCAATCAGTACCATTATTTTCACATTATTAAAAGTAGGCATGGTAGTATATGACTTTAACTCAAATTCTGGGTAGGCAGGTAGACTTCTGGACATCAGAGTCCAGTCTGGTCTAAGGAGTGATTTGCAAGCCAGCCAGCCAGTACTACACAGTGACAAGTTGCCTCTAAAACTCATAGTTATCATCATCACCATGGTCATCCATGAAAAATATGCAATATCATTATTAACTTTTCTTTCAATAAATATATTACTGTCATAAAGGACTACAGATAAAATTAGAAAAGACTGGTGGCAGTGAGCTGATCAAATCGCTGCCATTGGTAAGAAGAAGGAACCAGTTTCTTATACAAAATGGATATTGCCTATAAAGGGCAATTGTAAGGCTCTAAGAAAAAAGAAAGAAAGAAAGAAAGAAAGAAAGAAAGAAAGAAAGAAAGAAAGAAAGAAAGAAAGAAAGAAAGAAAGAAAGGAAGGAAGGAAGGGAGGAAGGAAGGAAGAGAGGAAGGAAGGAAGGAAGGGAGGAAGGGAGGAAGGAAGGAAGGAAAGAATAAAGGAAGGAAGAAAGAAAAGAAACCAAGCAGAAAGGATGGAAAGAAGGAAGAAAAGAAATGAAAGAAGGAAACACAGAAAGTAAGTTTTAGTGACTCCTGGCCTCTGATGGAAGGCACACACTCCATCACCTCTCTGGCCCTAAACTTGAGACTGCTGAGACATGCTGGCATTCTTAAACTCCTTGGCAGAGTTCTGTGCCTTGGGGGTTTCAGGAAATCAGTGAAATCTGCAGAGGAAAAGTATTATCATTTTAAATCCTTTTCCCTTCACTCTCTCAAGAGAAGGCTGGACTCACTTTATTTAAAGTAAAAGTCACATTGTACTTGCTCTGTGAGGTCTTTAACCCACTGTCTCCTTGGGAGAAGCACAATTTGAATATTTATGAAGTTTCTAAGCACTTCTTTGCCTCACTTTCTTCCTCCTGACTCCAAGTTTCCCACTGGGGTTGTCTCTGTTCTTCACTGTCACCTGGGAACCCACTTATGGACTATAGTTTCAATCTTTATTATTATTTTAATATAGATAGTAATATAAAATACTAATAACAAGTCACCATAAAGAATTACTTTCAAAAGGACACATTTTTTTCAACCAGCCTTAGTATCTTTGCATGGCCATTCTGTCTCCCGAATTTCTAAATGAGTTACCTAAGTGACTACGTACCTGCAAATAGGCTGAATGTTTAATATAGGGAAGTTATTCCCACATTACTCCTGCTGAAACCTGACTTTGTAATATAATATTGTATCTTGAATCGTGTCTTCTCATGTGCAGCTACAATAGGCTGTCTCATCTGAGCCTGGTTTTGCTCTGCTGGTATGAGCTGAGATCCTGAGACAACCTGGGCCAGCACATCATTCCTGAGATGCATCCTCAGATCTCTAATTTTAATTACAAGATGGGGTCTCACTAAGTCATTCAGATGGCTGTGAACTCTCTGTGCAATCGACACAACCCTCGATCCCGTGAACATTCTGCCTTAGCTTCATGAGCGGCTGGGGTTACAGGCCTGTGTCACCACTGGAGAGAGGGCTTAGCAGTTCAGAGCACTTGGTGTTTTCGCAGAGCACCTGGGTTCAATTCCCAGCATCACAAGATGGCTATCAAGGATGAAACTCCACTTCCAGGAGACCCCATAACCTTTTCTGACCTCTGCGATCCCTGGACACTTTGGAAGCAGATTGCATAGATGTAAGAGAAAAATGCTCGTATAAAAATTAAAAATACATAGTATCTTTATG
The DNA here is from genome assembly GCF_008632895.1 of Mastomys coucha. Classification (NCBI taxonomy): domain Eukaryota; kingdom Metazoa; phylum Chordata; class Mammalia; order Rodentia; family Muridae; genus Mastomys; species Mastomys coucha. Next base: position 71,986,941 of record NW_022196894.1, on the reverse strand, counting down.
ACTAAAATACAAGTAGGGTCCCTGACTACAGGTAACTCAAAGGAGACAGAGAAGTTAAACTCTAAACAAACTCATGTCTTGGCCCACTTTCAAATATATAATGAAGGTATCAAGTAAACTAGGCAATTTCCTTGAATGTAGAATAAAGATTTCGATTAGACATGTTCATTTCAGATAAGAAATGACAAACTTATTTGTTATATAATGTGTTTGTACCTAATATATTTTTGGAGATGGTCAGAGAGATGCATGGATTATGTGTGTGAAATGTATATGCAAATATTATATGAACATATATTTCAAACAGGTATTTGATAATATACTTAATTATGTATGTGTATGTGTAAATATATGTATGTATGCATGTATGTATTTATAATGCCTACACTGTAGTACAGAGTTTTGAATATACATATTTCCTTTGGTAACTATGGAATCCTCTACAAATAGCAAAATGCTCTAAGGGTCAAGGCTTATGAAATGATCCAGTATTTGCAATCAACTTATTTAACCTTTCAATATACTTTAAAGTATGTCTAAATTACTTGAAAAGCCTAATATAATGTAAGTGCTCTTCAAATTGTTGTTATACTGTACTATTAAGGGACTATGTCAAGGAAAAATTTATGTTCATTTTTTAGTGTGAGAAATAGTTTCTTTCCTGTTTTCTTTTTTAATTTTTTATTAGATACTTTCTTTATCTACATTTCAATTGTTATCCTCTCTCCTCATTTCCCCTCTGAAAACTCTCTTATGCCCTCCCCCCTTCCCTTGCTCACTAACCCACACACTCCTGCTTCCCTGTTCTGGCATCAACACTGGGACATCAAGCCTTCATAGGACCAAGGCTTTGGCTGTTACACTCTTTTGGTGTACTCCTTGGCTGGTGGTTTAGTCCCTGCAAGATCTGGGGGTACTGATTGGTTCATGTTGTTGGCTTTCCTATTTTCTAACTGTGCTTGGCTGATTCTGGGAATTTGGAAGCCATATGAATGATGGGAAAATTTTATGCTTCGTTATTCATTTATTCTGTTAGCCAGTGAGGACTCCTTAACTTGGTACTATAATTTTGTTCAGTCAATGGATAGTTGGTAGCATTTTTCCGATTGAGTTCTCCGCCCTTTTTTCTGTGCATACGTGTGTGTGTGTGTGTGTTTGAGTGTGTGTGTGTGTGTGTGCCAACGTATATGACTTATGACTCTGCTTCTCTTGCTATCATTTCCTTTGCATCCTGGTACCTAGTTTTTCTACATAAATAACAGGCCATGTCCTGCAGCAAAACTTAATAGGTATTGCAAAGTAAAGTCTAATACTTAGATGCTGAAATACATATTACAATTAAGTTAGGATCATTTTTAAAGATTTGGCTAAGAACATAAAAGTCTTGCCTGAATTACTGGATTGCATTGACATAAAAGATTCTAATTAAATCAACAGGCAATTTCACCACCACTGAGGCCCATGGAACAGCTGCAGAAATGGGAGCTCAGAAAGATTCTGACTGGTGATATGTAATGCCATCAGAAGATCTGGTAGAATATAAGCTCCATTGTCAAAACATAGTAATAGAAAAAAATTTCTAACCATGCTTTGCCAACTCTACAGATGTCTGCAAAGTACATAACACACTCCCAAAACTGTGTTTAATATAAAAACAGAATTCTGTGTATACATCTGTGAGTCTTTGACAGTGGAGGAGCCTTGTCCCTGGTCTGGGTGAAATGGCAATGATATTGAGACAAGAGGAACAGGAATGGCTTCAACAATTTGGCAGAATGAGTATGTGTTCATCATAAAATAATGGCAGTGGCAACTTCAAATTGGTCGCATGCTTTGTCTTTGGGTTATTTTGTTATCTATTAATTTATTTTAGTATCCACTAAAGGCCTGAAATTTTAAATATGGTAGAAACTAATCTTTAACCACTAATAGTTTAAGGTAATAAAGTCAACCCAGAGAGGTGTATGCAGAAGCTATAGAGAAATGATTAGCTAGAATCAGAATCATAACTCCCAAATAAATGTTTGAACTTCTCAGAAAAGAACAGAAATCAACACCAACATTCTTGATCTTCAGTCATATGGAAGGATATCTAAGAGATGGGATTCCCCACACCCAGTCTATATGAATTCCAAGGGCATTCTTATACTTGCTATACTAAACAGAAGCACTGGTTGGTTATTTTAAAGCAATACCTATAGAAGCTGTTACCCAGTCAAATGTATTATCAATAAATCATTTTTATTTAGCTTTTTCTACTGACTATGAGAAAATTGTTTCCAGTAGTGTACTCGATTTCAAAACATTAAGTGCTTGGTGGTTGTTTCCTTTTTGAATACTATGAAGAGGCATTATATTATAGGCTAGTGATTTGGCAAGTTTAATTATGTAAATCAAAGCTTTTTTGACACTTAGACATGCAAAAAGATTCTAGGGCTATTGAATGTTTATGGACTTATTCATTCTAAACACTTAATTTTGTTCATCAATTAAAGCTTTCTTTTGTGTAGATAGCTTGCTGATGAATGAGGATGTATAATTTCTTTCCTTATACATATGAAAGTCTAAAGCAAGTAATGGTGCATTTCATAGGATATAAGTTACTGAAATTTCTCAACAAAAGTAATGAGAAATGAATGATTGATTAACCACAGAAATAAGAATCCTTAAATGAGTAGCCAGTCTTCTTTTAATTGCAAACACGAAGTTATCTGTTTTATCAGTTATACTGTCACATTCACTGAATCTGCCTGGTTAGTGTAAACTATGACTGAGGGAAGTGGCTACCATGTTAGACCAGCAACTGGAAGTTCTTACTACAGAATGGCCGAGTCTGAGAGTCAAATTATGAAACATTAGATGTTGTGAACAATCTAAGTGGGAAAAGAATGAACAGCCCAAACTCATTACCTTAGATTTTCCCATGGTGGTATCTTATTCAGATGTGCTGTGGTACTGAGCAATTCTTCACACAATGAACAAACCATGCCATGATTTCTCCTTACCCATCGGTCTTCCATCTGACAAATCTTACTGAGTATTATTTAATGAACTACAATGAGTTCAAAGATTGCTAGAATTTCTTCCTCAGCCATAAAATCTTAGATTATTTTTAACAGAATATAAATATAAATAACTATATATTACTATAATATTTACATCTGTATCATATACAACATATATACATTATACATGCACATCTTATACATATGCATCATATATATGTATGTATGTATATATATACATATATATAAACAATTTAAGAAGAAAGATAGTGTATGATAAGTAGAAGCAAAGGAAGAAAAGTTTCATAAGTTTGAAAGTCATAAAAATGCCACACCCCACACAAATATCATGTGTATCTGTGTATAATAGGAAAGTTTCAGGAAAGAAAAGAAAAATGCAATGGGTAGAAGAAAAGACACATTTAGCACATGACCAGTGTGAAGAGTCAGCAAATATGCATTATTTACCACAGGGAATCATGTTATTTGTAGCAGGATAAACAGAAATGAGACAAAGGGTCAGCAAAGAATGATGTGGAGAAAGAAGCCTCTCCTTGTGCTGGTGAAAGTGAATTTCATCCAGTAGGAAACTGCATGAGAATCAATGCAGGTGTCTTAGTTTTGGTTTCTATTGCTGTGAAGAGACACCATGACCATGCAAGTCTTATAAAGCAAAATATTGAATTGAGGCTGGTGTACAGTTTAGAGGATCAGTTCTTCTGATCATGGGAGGAAGCATGGTGACACATAGACACAGTGCTGGAGAGGTATTTGAAAGTTCTATACCTGCGTCCTCAGGCAGCGAGAAGAGACAATGAGCCACTTGGTCTGCTTTGGGCTTCTGAGACCTGAAAACCCACACGCAGGTGATAGACTTCCTCACACAAAGTCATGCCTACTCTGACAAGGCCATACTTCCTAATGGCCTATGGGGGCCATTCTTATTCAAAGCACCATAGCAGGTAACAATTGAATTCAATTCAACAATTGAATCTGTAATTTTCATAAAGCTTCCTAATAGTCGTGGAGATTTTGAGGTGGGACCTGGCTTGAGAAATAATAAAGACATTCATTTTCATGAGGCAAGAGGTAAAGGAAGGGAAAGATGCCATATTTGACTCTGGTTATGGTATTGCAAGCTTACAACGGCAACTTACTCACAATAGAAATGAACTTTTCAGAGTTTAGGAAGTGAAAGAGTGAAAGTGGGTTCCCAGGAGAAGCGGTGTGGTTAATGCTCGCTATCTGCATCTACGATGGATCTTAGATGTAGATGTCTGCATCTTCTTGCTGAGGGCTCAGATGTTGAGAGGAATAGGGCTTTGGGGCTCCATGCTTGTGTCTTAGACACTGTCTAATGTATCTTCCTATTTAGTAACACTTTATAGGTGATTAAGTTTACATTCGTCAGAATCATTAGCAAGACTCATCAGAGAGAATGATCCTGAGTTTTTATCTTGACATCTGCTTCAAGTAAGTGGTATGGCTAGAAGAGAAATTCAAGATGAAAACAATACAACAACAAAAATAAATGTAAGAGGAAGCACAACAGTTCATATTTGCACAGGTCGATTACAAAGCATGTTTAATGCCCAGGTAAAATGGATCGTTCTTGAGAAACGTTTGAACTGCAGGATAGAGATTTATTGTCCCCAGTATGCAGCTATTCATTGAGGCCATGAGAGAAAGTGATATTGCTTGGTGAGTAGTGAAGCTGGGTGTGACATCCTTCAGGAGATTTATACTGAAATTCTGAGACTAGAGAGTTGCAGAAGAATTGTCTTAATAAGAAATTCACATACTATTTGAAAGCAATGTTTTTTGTTTATGTTTATTTGTTTTTCTAAACAAGATGATAGTTGAGCAATGTGAGAGAAAGTAACTATTAAGTATAAAATACTATTTTTCCTGTTTTTTTGAGTTGCTGTTGTTGAGTTTTGGTTTTGTTTTTGTTGTTTATTTGGGTTTTTTTTCATTTAAGTTTCCATATTCCTGATTCTTTTCAAGCTACATTGTACCTCCATTTCAGACTAGTGTCTGTCTTTCCTAGATTAGAAGAGCTGATGACAATGAATGTATATATTCACAGAATAAAGGATTAAAGCAATGGAGGTATTACTAATTCTTTTATGTGTAAGGAAAAGCTTACACTTGAACAGGCTACATTACTTCTGTGACAAATGACTGTGTCCTGCCTTGTGAACAGGAGGCATGCTTTCCTCACAAAGCTACAGAATGGAAGTCCAAGATCTGCATGACTACATACTATTGAGAGTCCTCTGTGCTTCTCACTGTCAATCTCTAGCATTGCAGACAGCAGAGGGAACAGAAAAAAGTTTAAAAACTAATTTGTTTACTGTTTCAAAGCACTGATCTCATTCAGTCTCCCAAAAGCCAAACCTCAGAGTATTTATTATCATACTTGTTGTGCCCAATACCATAAAACTGGATTAGGATTTCAACTGACAAATTTAAGGGAGATGCAGTGGATCTACAGCAGCAGTGCAGTCAGCAATGAATTGACTGGAGTTACATCCTCGAAAAGCAAATACTATTCCTATCCTTTCTGCAGTGTCTTTACCCCTCCACCCAACACTCCAAAAGTTGTGGTTAAAATATCAAATATCTGCCATAATTCTCAAGCTGTGCTTGCCTCCTCATATCTCATATGGTTTGTAGTAACAGAGAATCAATGATAGTGTGTTCTATTTGTAGAGCTTTAAGAACAAAAGTCCTCAGCTTCATCTCTGTATCATAAGGAAGCTACTCTGCACTTGGATTCTGACACTATGAGGAACACTCTAATTTCAAGTGACTACTTTCTTTCCTATTGCATCAATCAGTGATATGAAGTGCTACTCAGTGTTGTCCTTAACCACTTCAAGAGTCATTCAAAAAAGCACATAGCACTATGTACATCTACACACTTACAAATCTGTTGATTTATTATAGATGTTAACAATAGGTACTTAAGATATGCTAGGGCAATGGGTAGCACAGAGCTTGTGAGAATAACCAGCCTATGTCTGATTTAAGTTTAGGCCCACTCCATCAGATGGAGCCTATATCCAACACTGCGTAGGTGACCAAAACCTTAGACTAGATAATCCAGAGACTAAAAATAGTTATTTTCTGAAAATATAACAATAAAATGACTGTCAGTGACATAATATTCATATGTCAGTTCTTTGCCATGCCATCATCCAGTGGCTTCCGCTTGTAGTAAATGGAAATAAATACAGAGACCCATAAACAGATACTACACAGAGAGTGAGAGACCCTAAAGATATCTCAATCAAATCTCTTCTCTTAGGGACCAGGGAACCCTGTGGAAAAGGAGGCTGAAAGAGTGTAAGAGCCAGCAGGGATGGGGGACACTAGGATATAGGCCTTCTCAATCAACATCAGAAAAGCTCATAAGAACTCAGAGAGACTGAAGCAGTAAGCACCGTGCTGCATGGGTCTGCACTATGTCCCCTGTGTATAGATATTATGGCTTCCAGTTTAATGTTTTTATGGGACTCCTGAGTGTGCAAATGAGTGGGTCTCTGACACTTGGATCTTCTATGAGTCTCTTTAACCCTTTGGGTTTGTCTTGGACAACTTTGATTCAATAGTTTTTGTTTTGTTTTGTTATCCCTTAGTAGCCTATTTTCTATTAAGAGACAGAAAGGGAATGGTTCTGGATGAGGGGTGGGAAGGAACTGGCAAGAGCAGAGGAAAATTGTAATCAGGATGTATTTTGTGGACAAAAATTCTATTTTCAGTAAAATAAATAAAGGAATTAAGGTAATTAGTGACCCTATTTCTTTCAACTGTGGTTAGATTAAATACAACTGTTGCAGGGGGTTTTGAATTATGAAAAATGAATAAGTTGTTGTGACTAGTATTCTTTGAAATGAGTAATTATAATACAATTTGAAATAATCTGAGATTTACATTACCATGTTCTTAATATGAAACAGATACAATGATTTAAGCATAATAATTTCATCTGGTTATATTATTATTTAGCTGGTTAGGTTTTTTTTTTTTCTTTTTGTAAGTTTGACACAAACTGGAGTCAGGAGTCCCATAATAAGAAAGAGCCTCTGCAGAGGAATTGCCCCCATCAGATAAGACTACAGGCAAGTCTGTGAGACACTTACTTGACTGCGTTGATGTGGATCTGCTCTTGTTGCCATTTTCCTGCCTCTGCTCCAGTAGAGTTCTTGCCTCTATTTCCCTCAGCCATCAACAGTGATGGAGACATTTGAGCCCAGTAATCCCTTTCTTCCCTAAGTTGCTCCTGGCTTCGGGGTTCATCACAACAGTAGAGAGCAAACAGGGCAGTGGTCCTATGTATTCAGGTTTTTTATGAGCAGCTTTGTGTCAGACAATTTCTCTGTATTGTGACATCAAGTTGATTGTCATTCATGTGTCCTACCTAATAATTATCTCAAGTATGACATGTTTGACATTATCAAAGGCTTAAAATAGTTTGACTCTTATCTTATATTGCACAGTAAAAGCATTAATGAATTTATATTATCTGAGTAGAACCACGAATTTCTTAGAATGTGGTAGGAGGCCTTCAGTTTAAATTAAATGCAAAGAGAACATAAAGTTCAAATCCAATAGAGAGCAACAAGTATTGAATGCTGTTAATTAATTTTAAATTTGTGTGTCCTTGATTTCATTCTAGTGAAAAGTGAAAACTTCAGTCAAATTGATTTTTTTTCATATCTAGTATATATTGTAACTGCCCACATCAAACTGGCTTTTAGATTCAATTATTTTTCCTAAAATTTAATCAAATTGTTTACTTCTTATTTACTTTACTATCAGCTCATAAACACAATTTTCTAAGATTAATTGTGTTATTGATTCTATTTATTTTTGAATCTACTTGTTGGTGTGTTCAAAAAATAACTAATAATGATTTAGAAGCCCATTATCCTCAGCAGTGACAGAGTTCCGTCAATAACGTATTGATGTGAGTTCTGTTGGCGTTCCCATTTTTAAGATGCATCATATATAACATTTTAGAACACATTTAGCTCAGAGGAAAGCTTGCATTCATTTGCATTTGTTGGACAGAGTGTTTTATTACTGTCACACTGTCCAGGGAGAACCCAACAAAGGTGTTGAAAAGCATGTCTCCTTCAACACAGATTGTCCCAGAGGAGCAATTACAGGTGAGGACACTTAGATCACAGAATCACATAATAGGGACAGCTCTAACTCAACATGACTCTCTGAATTAGTTATTGACAAATGACTGGGGTACCATCAGAACTGAGGACAAATTAAAATATAATTTAACTGAAATATTTAGCACAAGTCACATGAAGAGGTTGCCCAAAGCTATCTGCTGATGTTGCTGTAACAGGAGCTGCTAAAAGCCAAACCTAAGCCTAATATTCAAGAATTTTTGTTGGTTTCTGTACCTGGGCCTCTTTCTGTTTCTTCCTTCACAGTTCTGGTGAAAAGGCCACCAGGTTGTTAGGTAACAGACTTCATACAGAAAACACAAATGAGCAAGCTAATGATCTAATCAGATAAAACCAATTTAATACAGTTAAGCATATGATGGCTGCCGTGTTTATCAACAGACACAAACGATAGCCATTGTTGGTAAGTGCAACTATTTTACTATTATTCTAGGTTTTTGTTGTTGTTATTTTTTTCTGCCAGCTATCTTATTTCTCTTAGCCATATGTCTTCTAAGTAGGCATTTAATATAAGGGTTGAGAAGACAGCTAAGTCTGTGCTGTGTGCACATAAAAACCCAAGGTTGATACCTGAATCCTCCTGAATAGCTAGACATGCAGGTATGCATCCTCTGATGATATGACAATGGCCAAATAAATCCCTGGGGTTCATTAATTGCTGAATGTTGGCTCATGGAAGAGACTGTCAAAAAATAAAATAAAGTGGATGACACCAGAGGAGAAATGACTCACAGTCTGTGCTCGAGCCTCCACATGTACTCCTCCCACACACATGATTGTACAAAAACAAGTACACGTGAACACACACACCCCTGCATTTCCACACGAATATATCTGCCACATGATTATATAGACAAAATGGTTTTTCATCTATTTCTAATGCTCAAAGGCAGAAAACAGTATTTTTTGAGAAGAAATAAAATTAGCACTGTGAAGATTATGTCCATTGCTGACTGAGTAATCTCCCAATTTCCTCTTCTATGTTTTTCTGTTTAATATATATATATATGCCCACCAGATGTTAATTAAGCCTGGATAACATAAGAAAGCCTGGGTATAAAAAATAATATTTTAAGTGAAATAAAAATGTTAAATCTACCTATGTTAGAATTTTTTAGACTTCCAGTAATTTCTTTTTCACACTGATACAAAAAACATTTTGAATAATATTATGATGGGGAAGTCTCTGGGAGGAGCTGTGGTACAAAAGGGAAACAAGAATGTGACTGATTTCTATTTACTTAAAATATGTTTTTAAATGTTAACAAATTCAGGTAAATTGAAATCATGTAACTTTTCTCATCATAATGCAATAAAAGTTAAAAAAAAATAAAACCAAACATACAAACCTTAGAAAATGCTATAAAGACTTACAAAAATGCTGCAAATTAGTTTTAGTTGGTGCTTTCATTTATATATTATATTTGTTTCTCTTCAATAAATTTCTGTAGCTTAAGTAATTATGTACTAAGGAACCACATAAATGCTGGAGTAGTTTTGGGTTTTGTTTGTGTGTCTGTTTGCTCTTTTCTTTGTTTTGCTTGGTTGT
>NW_022196894.1:71970036-71977164 GCF_008632895.1 Mastomys coucha | reverse complement strand
CAGACATTTTCTGGCTACTTTTTCCAGAGAAGGGTCAGATTATTTGGTCTTTTTGTCAAGTGAGATGGTGTGAAGAATGAGGAATGAAATAGAATTTATATGACTGTCAGAAATGTCACCTATAAAGTACGCTATAAATGTCTGTTAGCAAGTGTCAAAGCTAAAAGTATCTGGGCTGCAGTGAGATTTCTAGACCCTGGGAAACTCATACGCTTACTCCATACTAATATATTCTATGCTAGCTGTAAGAGGTACACAAGGGGGCATGTTTCAGCCTTGATCTCCACTATAAGACTGAATTTTCCATGGCGATACAAGGAATGACTATAATTCATTAGGAAAAGGTCATGTATTTATGGCATACAGAGAGCAGCTGTCTTAAACATTTTATTAAAACAAAATTGTTTAATCATAATAAATTAGTTGGAAATTAATATGAATGCAACAATTGCTGCATTTAGCCTTCAGAAATTATTTTGTTTTCCTTATGTTATTGCTTTTAAGAAAGTGTTCCTGGTATGTGTTTGATTTATGAGACCCAAATGATTTCTTTTATATCAATTTTTTAAAATTTGATTGTATTTTAAATACTGTAAGTGATTCGCAAGATATAAGTCTTATTTCTTGACTTCAGGTTATATATTTTTTTCTTTTGTGTGTGTGTGTGTGTGTGTGTGTGTGTGTGTGTTATATCTTCACATCTATTCATGTGTTTGCAGTTGCAAATGTGTATAGTGGGAGCATGTAAAAGAAAGGGACAATATTGGGTATCAAGCATGCCATTCACCTATTTAGATTTGACCAGGAACTCTTCAATTAGACTAGACTGTCTGGACAGGCAAGGTCACAGATCCTCCTATTTCTTCCTCCCCAGTTGCTAGGATTACAAGTTTCGATTGCATTGCTTGGCATTTTCACGTGTGCTTTGGAGCTGAGTTGGCCTCATGCCTTCTAGGCAAGCATTTCTCCCATGGAGCCATCTCCTGAGGACCAGTTCATACTACAGCTGGACAAGTTAATGAGAACTTGAATAACAGTGCTTTAAAGGTAATATTGTAAGATATTTCCTGACTGTTTCCCCTCAAAAAGGCCTATCTGAAGGAATAGTCAAAAAGATAATAACTAACATACATTCTGTAATTAAGAATATTTTGGTTAAAAACTATCTAAAATTATCTATTACAAAGAAACTGCCAAAATATAATGCAAATTATATTTTAAACATACACTCAATTAGAGCTTATTCACCTCGTGCCATCATGAACAACATCTAATACCAGGTAATTATGGGCATTCTGAGAATCCTGTTTATCTTCTCCTCTGGGGGACAGAAATTTACCTCTTATTTGAACATCAGAACATTATCCAAAACATGCCACTGACTTGCAGGCCTCTTCATTGAACTGTGTTTTAACAATTATATTGTCAGACGAAAAGTACATCTCACATGGTGAATTTCAGAAAATATTTTGTGTGGCACCAAGATATAATATATCTGAAGATTCCAGGTGTTTTGTCTCAGACATCAATCTTTTAGAATTTTGAACACTTTGTGCCTTTGTTTGATCCAGTTAAGGGGCCCTGGTGCAGTTTGGATTTGACATGAGAATATCCTTTTCCCTATATTCACTAGAACCTCCTTAAACTTCCTGCCTTTACTATGGGGTAGTTATATTATTTTTTAAATATATATTTCATGTTTAAGAATTATTTTTTATTTTATGTATATGAGTACACTGTAACTGTCTTCAGACACACCAGAAGAGGTCATCTGTAACCATCAATTGTGGTTAACATTACAGATGGTTGTGAGCCACCATGTGGTTGCTGGGAATTGAACTCAAAAGAGTTCATATTCTTTTTTTGGTTTTTGTTTTTGTTTTCATTTTTTGGTTTTTTTTTTTAAATATATTCTTTAATCTCTTTTTACAGACCAAAATCTATCACCCTCCTGGTCCACCCTCCAACTGTTTCATATCCCATACCTCCTGCCCCCTGTCTACAAGAGGATCTTCCTCCCCCCCGCCACCCCACCATACTTCTCCACTCCCTGGGCCTCAATTCTCTCTTGAGGGTTAGGTGCATCTTCTCTTACGGAGTCCAGACCCAGCAGTCCTCTGCTGTATATGTGTTGGGAGCCTTATATCAGCTGGTGTATGCTGTGTGGTTGGTGGTTCCATATCTGAGAGATTGCGGGGGTCCAGGTGAGTTGAGACTGCTGGTCTTTCTATAGGGTCCTCCCTTGTCCTGCTGGGGCTTTCAACTTGTGTAAAAATCACAGATACTGAATGAGAGGAACTCTGGAGTACTCTAGTCCGACAAATAATCCAACAGCTCATACCTACTTGTTACTCATGTTTTTGCAAGTCTGTGTTAAAGAAAGAAGGTGACGCTGGGTACCTGTGGTTCTTCCCAATTTATTTATTTATTTTTCAGTCCAGTGTTATAGCCAACCCATGCCTCCCACTCTTGAGAATTTTCACAATCAGCTGACCCAGTCAGGTGTCTCCTCATCAGTGTGGCATCTTCTTCCCTGCTCAGTCCTTAATCCTGCTCCTTCATATTGACTCATCCAGGTTCCATCTGTGTTCTTCATCTTTTCACATTTTAGTTCACAACAATAGTTCCTTCGGTGCTATTTCTTCTACATTGCTGTCTGTTGATACAGTAGATAAAATGCTCTGTTCAGAGACAGGAAGAAAAAGGGTTGTTTCAGTTTCTTCGTTACAGTGTATCCTTCACCTTCAGGAAGGAAATCAAGAAGAGCCTTGAAGAAGGAATCATAAGGGAAGCACTTCTTGCTTGCTTCCCTCTCAGATACACACTTAACCAACAACTCTAGGACCATCGGCTCAAAGAGTAGTACATTCTTAGCTTTTGAGTTGTAGAAAGCTCTTAATCTGCAACATTGTAGCTCTCTACAGTCAAGGAAGTTCCTAATTAAACTACCTGCAGAATCTCCACATAGGTATGATTTTAAAGGGAGATTTAGGTTCATGTAAGTAAATATTCAGGAAAACATTACTTTGGAAAAAATTAAAAAGTATACATGTAGCTGATGTATGAAGTTTTGTGAGTTTTAGAAGACACACTAAAATACATCTATACTTCAAACTACTCACTGAACAAAATTTCAGTACAATAGAATATATGCATATTTCCAAGTTTCCTAAAACAATTCACTTTTAATTCAGATTTTAAAATAAATATAACCCAGAAGTTAATGGAAAAGACTTTAAACATTTTGATAATTCTTTGATAATTTAATATGATATATTTTAATCATGTTCCCCTTTTTTCTCCACCTCTACAGTCCATCTCTTCACCCCAAGACTTGCCTCTAAGGAATAATAGAGGAGGACACATTGACAGCATTTGATCATAATCTTCTGACATGAGAGACACACCCTGCTCCTGGGTCTTGGGATAGTCAGGCAGTGAGCCCCCTCTAAATGCTGTTTCTCTGAGTCAGTGTTTGCAATAGTTGGAATTTTCTTCTGAATTCAATTGTCCATCAGCAAAGCAGAAGTTAGCACTGCTAGCCTCTGAACACATTTGTCTCCCTGACCCATTTAGGAAATAAGTGATCAAACCATGTTCTGTTTCAAACAATCATTCTCATCCCATTATTGTCATTTAATATATAAATTATATTGCTCTACATAAACTGGCTAAGAAGCATTTATGAGCCACAGGAAACTGTACACAACATGTTTGGAATTTTTTGTATATTATTTTTAAATTTTGCTCTGTGTGCTGCATAGTAGCTGGCTGATAACATTGGACATGTTTGAAAATGAAAGTCTCTGGAGAATTATTATAAAATCTTTTCTGAATGATCTTCCAGTGACAACTTTAGCAAGCTGACACTCTGTGACTTCAGCTCTTGGCTGTAATTCTTGAATAGATAATAGAGACTATATAAGTCAGCCATAGAATTCACAGTATATGTTTTTATTTATCTTTTTCATGAGTTTTTTTCTAGGATTTCAATTCTCTTTAAAAAATTATTCTTCTTCTCAGAATAAAATCACAGAAACCTTCATATATGGTGTTTTCCTTTAACAGAGAAATGGCAGAAGCAGAAAGCTTGTGTGTGTATTTTCATGTTCATATTGTGTGCTCAGCTGTTCAGATTTTAGAAGCACAAGTTTAGAAAGCAAAGCTGTAGGTTGCAATTGCATTTTTGGAAAAGAGAAATAAGTTTTAAAGGTATAAACATGTATCAACATACAACATAAGGGGACAGCTGGCTTTATTGACTTCTTTTGGGTATTTCATTATGGTGTACTTCTTTTCCTATAATGAAATGAAACAACCCAGAGGGTTTCATGGTCTTGAGCCTCAACTTCAGGCAGCAACCTTCTCCTTAACATTCAGTTTTCAGAAGCTTAATGTCCTGCCCATAATCCAAGCACCTATCCACCATTGTTTTTTTCGTTTGTTTGTGTGTTTTTGTTTGTTTTATTTTTGGTTGGTTTACTTTTTTTTTTTTCTTTTTTAAGATAGAGTGCCACATTTTTTAAAGATCTATTTGTTTAGTTTACAGTGTTCTACATGTCTATATACCTGCACACCAGAAAAGGGCACCAGACTTCATTATAAATGGTTAGGAGGTACCATGTGGTTGCTAGGAATTGAACTCAAGACCTCTGCAAAAACAGCCAGTGCTCTTAACTTCTCCAGGCCTCACTATGTTTCATACGTGCAAAAATCCATTTTGGTGTTAGATTCCTGTCTCTTTGTGTAGGTATGGCTTGTGATATGTGTAAGCACCAGCAAATGTGAAGGGCACTAAATGCCCTACTCTATCTCCCTACACTTTATACCCTCAAGGCAGTGGTTTCTCACTTGACCTGTAACAAAGGTTTTCTGCTAAGCAGAAAGTTAGCAAGAGCATTCATCCCAGTACTGGGGTTATAGGTGCAACCCTAAGTGATCTCTCTCCCTCTCCCTCTCCCTTTCCCTCTCCCTCACTATCTCTCTCCCTCTCCTTCACTATCTCTCTCTCCCTCTCTCCCTCTCTCCCCCCTCTGTCTTTCTCTGTCTCTCTCTGTCTCTGTCTCTGTCTCTCTGTATCTCTCTCTTTCTCTGTCTCTCTCTGTCTCTCTGTGCCTCTGTCTCTCTGTGTCTCTCTCTGTCTCTCTGTATCTTTCTCCCTCTTTCTCTCTCTCTCTCTCTCTCATCCCCCCTCTCTCCCCTCTCCCCTTCAACCCCTCTCCCTCTCCTACTTGTGCTGGAAAAATCATATACATTGAGTTCCAAGTCAATTAGTGTTAAATAGGGAGCCCCTGTCTCCTAAAAACAAAACCCAAAGCAAGACAAAACAAAATACCCAAACAAACAAAATTAGCAGGGGTGAACTCTCAACAAAGCCCCCCAAAGTTGACCTCTGGCCTCCATATGCAATTGTTCTTATATGCATTCACATCCTCACACAGGTTTACACGCACACACAAAGGTATGTGCAAACTCATACTACAACTCTTTTGTTCCCTATTTTAGGTAAAGCCATTTTGCAATATCATAGGATTTTCTTCATTTGAATAGTTAACATATTTACTGATTTCTATATTTGTTTTTAAGCAACCCCTTCTAGAAATCGCTAATCTGAGTTACAGTCTTAAACTCTGAGCAGCAGAGAGGGACTGGTTTGCCCTTACTGTGAATCTACGGAAATCTCAAAATGGTCCTAAAAATGCTTAACCTGACTTCTGTAAGGATCTAAAATCCATAAACCGAAACTCAGAAAGAAGCAAACTGTTTCTCCCTGTGAAGCTTAGTTTATTTCATGTGCTATTGGATTCTTCATTTAAAAGCAGTTAACAAAAATGAAACAAAACAAAAATAACACTCTTAGTCCACTTGGTGGGGCAGGAGGCATTGAAAAACAGATATAGGTTTTGTTACTTTTTAAGATCACAGTATAATTATGTGGTGAAACTCATTTTCTCTTTTTGTTTAATCCCAATTTATGTTTAGCGAAATTACCAACTCCATGTAAGAAAGTCGTGGTAATTATTTGTTTAGAACTGCCAGGATATGTACGAATGTGGGGACAGTTATCTTTATTCTTTCTTAGACTTATTGCAGATTTAAATTAGGCCGAGCTTTCTTCAGTGTTATTTTTCCAGAGCCACTGGGATTAGAGATGATGGATTCTTGTGGTGTTCTGAATGCAGTTAAGCCCTTGTCAACATAAGTATGAAGTTATTGCTGTGTGTAGTTGGTATATTTTCAAAGGTAATTAACACTAAACATTGGAAGGAGCAAGATGATTAGAAACCTTCAATATACAAGAGGCTGTGCTGTGCTCACACAATAAAACCTCACACTCCTTACAATTACAATTTTATTTAGATCAGAAAGTATGTAGAGAACTGGTTCTGAATCTTCCTAATTCTGGGACCCTTCAATACAGTTGCTCATGTTGTATTGACCTATATGGAAAAAAATTACTTTTATTGCTACTTCATAACTGTAACCTTGCAACTGTTGTGAATCATAATATACACATCTGTTTTCTAATGAGTTTAGAAATGTGAAAGGTTCATTTGACCCCCATAGGGGTTCTAATCCACATGTTGAGAACCTCTGATCTAGAATATTGTTAGCAATATATATATATATATGTATACATATATGTATTATATATATATACACATATTATACTATGATACTGGAAGTTAATAGTCTCTGATATGTATTTATGTGTTTATATGTATATACCTATAATATATACATATAAACACACACATATATATGTATATATATATATATTTACATATCAGACACATGCATATGTTTTACCTCTGGCAGCTGAAGGATTTTCTGGACATTTTGGAATCTTTGTGCTTTAGGATGGTATGTGATAGTCTTATATGCTTTTAAATAAGGACATATTGCTTTTTTTTTTTCTTAAGCAGGGGAATTAAATCATAGGTAAATTGCTCTTGTGTTACGTTTTTTACTTCTTTACTGCTTCAGTGATAAATTTAAATTTGACTTTCCCATTGTGTGTTTTCCTTCCTGCATTGGGATCTCAGTGTCCTGAGGAATGCAGGTGCTGATCAAAGCCCAGCTTCAGCCATTGCCCTGAGCCTGCAGACTTGCCTTGCAAGGATAATT
>NW_022196894.1:71952536-71965036 GCF_008632895.1 Mastomys coucha | reverse complement strand
GTGTGTACTGGTGGCCCTGGACCAGCTTATGTATGCTACCTGGTTGGTGGCTCAGTCTTTGGAAGCTCCCAGGGGTTTGGGTTAGTTGATATTGCTGGTCTTCCTATGGGGTCGTTCTCCCTTTCTTCTCCTTTAATCCTTCTCCTAATTGCTCCATAGGAATCCCTGACTTCAGTCCATCTGCATCTGTCTCAGCTAGTTGCTTGTAGGATCTCTCAGAGAACAGCCATGCTAGGCTCCTGTCTGTAAGCACAGCATAGCATCAGTAATAGTGTCAGGCCTTGGTGCCCTCTGCCCCACCCCCATTTTGGGCCAGTCACTGGACTTCATTCTGGCAAATGTTTCTGTGATTTAGTCACTTTGTTTGCCCCTCAATTAGATGTCATTGTTTGGAATTAAATATGTATTCCAGCCAGAGGGATCAAAGATGTATACTAAGGGCATGTTTATATTCCAACCAAAGGGATTAAAGGTGTGTGAGTTGTCTGCATTCCAGCCAGATCATATCTTTAGATGTGATTCCTTGCCAGAGAAGCCATGTTGCTGGATTAAAATTCCTCTCCAGTGAGTGTTCAGTACCATAGCTTTATTAAGCCTAGTGTATGTACAGAATGAGTTAATTCTGGGGCAAGCATACACAGAATGGGCAGGAATGTTGAAAGGAGAAAGAGTGCATTTCCAGTTGAGTTTAGCCATCTGTAAGTACTGTGTTGGTGTGAGAGAGGTTGTCTCCCCTTAGTTTCTTACTGTGTTTGGAGTTTGATTTATACCTGTAACAGTTTTCATTATAGCAAGGGTTTGCATAAACCATGTATAAATATCTTTTTAAACAAGAATGAAACAGGCATCTAATTCCAAGAAAATCATTGAAAAACATATAAGTATTTTGCCACAGTACTATCCAAACATAAATAAGATTAAAAACATGGCTTCTAGAGATTCCCTTCCAGTAGTAAAGCATACAGCATCAACTTGAAAGTTCCTGTATCTCAAAAGTCTTTTAGAACTCAGCATCACATAATCATTTTTTTCTTTGTTCTTCTCTGTCTTTCTGGGTAGAAAAACTGACTTATCTGCACATTTATTTTAAATGTCACTTGATTAAAAGAGAGTTAAAATCCCCAAGAATACTTTTGGTACAGTATGTAAAACAAATTACAACATTTGCACTACAAATACAATCTGTCTAGCCAGCCAGGGAAAAGTTTCTCCACACTCCTAAAAGGAAAAGTTTCTACAAATGATATTTTTTCAATAAAATTAGTACAAAGTAAACTCCAGAGTTAATTGGTAAAACCATAACTAATTTTTGAAATCATAGACCACCCAGCTCCTTACCAAACCATAGGACTATTTATGGTTTTTAACTCTCTTTTCCCAGTAATTTTAGCTTAATGAGTACTAAAAAGGATCTGGGGCAAAGAAAGACTGGTCCCAAAGAGACTTTGAAGAATGCTGGGTAATGTAGAAGATAGGACTCTCAAAGAGATTTCATTCTTTAATATTGACTTCGCATTTCACAGTTTTATGCAGAATTACATTTAAAGGTTTATGTGGTATTTTTAACAAAGCGTCAAGATTTGTGTAATTAATGGAAATTTTCTTACTGGTAAAATAGGAAAAAATAATCAAAACATTGTGGTACAAGGGAAAAAATGTCCATTGTTCACACCTGTCTTATACAAATATACTCTGTATGTATTATTGAGTTCTGGTCACATGGTAATAACATCCTTCTCTGCTGTCTTCCTTTATGAATTAAATGTTTTGCTCTTTTGTTAAAAAAAAACTGTGGAAGTAAGGTTTGGGCAACTGAATATAGAGCTTTTCTATAACAGAAAGGTACTTAACATCTTCAAGGCAGAGGATTCAACTGTGTGAGAAACCATGATAGAAGCCCTAGTAATTCCTCTAGCATCAACACAAGGAAATAAACATGAATGTTTCATATATTAATAATAATTCATGAATTTTGTTTTTTTAACCTGTATCTTTATTTTCATGTGTGCATATGTGCTTGGGTGATGATACCACATGTATTGGTGTCTTCCAATACCAAAAAAGCTTGTCAGAGCATGCTGAGAACCAAACTTGTGTCCTCAGGAAGAACAGCATACATTCTTTATTTGGAAACCATCTCCCAAGCCTTGTAATTTATTTTTTTAAATTAATTTACTTTCATGTTTTTGACTAGAAATATCTATGCTTCTGTAGGTCCCTTTAAATCAGAACTCAGGTAGAAAGCTTTCTGCCGAAATGTAAGCAAAAGGTTAATGGAAAACTGGAGCTTCAATGAATCTACTCTGTCCCTGTTCAACGGATCTGGATTCCAATGCCTTTATCTCTAAAAGCAGTGGTAGTGAGTGACCTGGGGCAGGGCAAAGTAGTGGGCCTTTGATCTTAGCAAGAAGACAGGGTCATCACCTACTGGCTACAACCAAAAGTTTCCTGTTAGTTTTCTGGTTGAGTCAGTTCTTTTACAAGGAGAAAATCATTGGCAAGTGCAAGAAAGTGCTTACAACAGCTTCAAAACTTCTTGGGACTCTAGAGAACTTTTCCCATTATATAATTTGCAGTTCATCAGTTGGCGAGTCTAGTCTCTATCCTCATTATTAATTTCTAGTATACTGGACCCACAAACATGAGTTAGATGATATTTCATTTAAAAACTATTTATGAGGTAGACAGAGCAGTATGTGCCCATAGGTCTGACATGTTTGAGGCAGGATAATGATTTGCATCACGGTTTATGATTCCAGAGTGAGTGACATAGAAAGACTGAGATGCAAAGAAGAAAGTATAAGCAAATATTAAAATGTAGAAATGAGTAAATCTGTAGAGACTGGTGTTATTTTCTTTATGAGGCTACTTTTTCCAGAGGATCAGAAACTATTTCTCAACTCACATGGATCACAGTGGGCTATAACTCCACCTACAGAGATTCAAGTGACCTTTACTGATCTCTGTGGTCTCCTGAACTCATATCTTATGAGTACACATAAGCTCAACACACACACACACACACACACACACACACACACACACACAGAGAGAGAGAGAGAGAGAGAGAGAGAGAGAGAGAGATTGAGTATTTGGTGGAGGGAGGGAAGAAGGAGGGAGAGAGACAGAGGCAGAGGCAGAGACAGATACACACCAATGTAAAAATAAATTTTAACAAATATTTTTCTGTTAATAAATTCTAACTTACAAAAAAGCATGTATTTCTGTAAATGGAGTTTAATAAACTCTATTAGTTATTAATATGAGGTAGAGGCCTGAGGTTTTATTTAATAAGCTTTGCACAAATACCCTAATCTATATTTCTATTAGCTAGGCTGTTAATTCCCAGCTGTGCTCCCCAAATATCTGCAGTTTGATTCTTCCTTGGTTATTTTTGCTCCAGCAGTCTGTCTTGGAGGAGAATTCCACTTGGGCATGTGCTCCTGGTCTATTGGGTATGTGCTCTGCTCCATCATGTCTAATGGAGATGTCCTGTTCTCGCTGTCTTCTTCCTTCTTCACTCTCCTTCACTCTCTTTCTCTTTTTTTCTCCTTCCTCTCATGGTCCCATTTTGAGACCCCCAGCAGGATAACGGAAACCCCGCCTAGTCTATTCTCCTGAGTAATTGGCTGAAGCAGCTTTATTTTAACCAATTGTTTTAAATTGGGGAAAAAGTGTACATAGCATCAGTTGCTGTACTTGAGTAGCAGGGCAACCAGATCTTTGGGGCCAGAATTCATCATGTGAATACATAGCAACACCGGACCAATGCCCAACATATTTCTCCTTTAAAAAAAAAAAAAAAAGCTAATAGATTGAACATTTTCTGACAAGACTTGCAAAAAAAACAAACAACAAAAGAAAAGAAAAAAAATAGACACAATTTGCTGATCTGGGATAATCAGATCAATACATTGCAATCTTAGCTGTGGTAATTACAAATAAAAAAGGAACTAGGAACAACAATAACAATAACTGTCATGTTTGAATTCAAATTGGAGAATGAAAAATAATTTTCTATACCACAAAGTCTTTGTGAGAAACTAAGTCTGGTATAAGTGGTTCACTATTCACATAGGAAGATATTTATGAGAATCAGAGAAATCCCATATTACATTCTAGTGGAAGAATGTATGGCCTCCACAAATGAAAATTGACAATTTGGAATAAGACATTTTTTTCATTTTCTGACAGTTGCATAGTTGTAATCAATGTGCTGTGACAATATTTACCACTCACTGACTCTCTTGTCACCCTCACACTTATGCTGACCCTCTTCCTCCCACTCAACAGAGATAAGATGTGGAAATTACATGTTCTCAGCCTTACTAACTAGGAACAAACTTTCATTTAATAAATTTTGTGTGTGTGTGTATGTGTGTGTGTGTGTGTATGTTTGAAAGAGAGACAGAGAAGGAGAGTATGCATGTGCACATATGTAGTTTATACATGTATGCTCACATGTATGTGTGTATGTGAACTCCATCCATGAGCATGTGGAGTTTAAAGGACTATAACTTGTATGTTCTATAACTCTATATCTTACTGAATTTTGACATAGCGTCTCCCCTTAACCTCATACTAACCATTTTGGCAATACTGGATGGACAGCAAACCCCAGAGAGCCTCCGGTCTCTGTTCCCTGTGTGAGGGATTACAGGCATATCACCCCTAGCCAGCCTTTACATGGTACTGGAAATCAGAACTCAAGTCATCATGCTAGCAAAATAAATACAGTTCTCATTCACCAACTCACTAATCCCTTGAGTCTTACTAGCCATGTGGATCTGGGCAAATGCTCTACATCTCTGTCCATTTCTCCATTTATAAAATAGGCCCAACCTCAATTGATGATAAAGAAGAGACATTATCGTCGTTCACATTCAATAAGTAGCCACAATTTGTGATCTGGGACAATCAGAACAATACATTACAATCTTAGCTGTAGTAATTCCAAATAAAAAGGAAAAAAACAAAACAAAACAAGACTAACAACAACAATGGCCCACAAAACACAATCAAATAATCAAACAAAGGGCAAACAAATGTCGTTGAGCAACAATCAGGCTGTGAAGTGTAGGCCCATGGGATTCCCTGAAACTGAAGTTCTCCGTGAGTCTATGAATGACAATGTGTTCTGCATAAAACTGACTCATTAGGAACACAATTAATTTTATTCCTGGGATCCACTTTAAAATGCAGGAAATGATTAACAAAGGAAAATATTTTGGCAACATTTCACTGTTTTCTTTCCATTCAAATTAGAAATAAGGAAAAAGTTTAACTTTTATGAAAAGAATTTCCATGGAATGTAAGGGAATACATCAAGAAGGTCTAGGAAAGAAGCATGTCTTTGTTCCTGTAACTAACATGAGTCACAAAGGAGACCAAGGGCTTTTAGACATCAGATTTCCTTAAATCTTGCCATTTGGAACTTTACACTTACTGAGTGTATGGTCCCTTATGTGATCATTTACATTCTTCTCTACTAAAATTAAGAAATGCTAGTGTTAAAATTGCAACCATTTTTTCCTTTCTTGGCTTCTAAATACTTTATAGACATTACCAATAAATAAATAAACAAACTAATAAAGACATAAATAAACAAGAGTACTTGTAGCATTGAAGAGTACTATGGAGGGTCTAAAGAGCAAACAGAATAGTTGAAAAGTATCAATCACAGTAAGGGAACACTTGCATTATACTGACTTTTTAAAACCTATTTATCATATCATCTTGACAACTATTGTGTGCCTCAGCATCCATTAGTGAGGGATGACGCAAATTAATTACAAATAAAATTATAGCTGAGAGAACATTTTGCATAGGATCTTAGCAAGGCATAGCCAGAGTTCAGACTTGAAAACTAAGAAGGCATTAATACACCATTTAACCCACAAATCTTGGTGTTTCAGGAGATACTAGACATCCTCAAAAAATAAAATAAAATTAATTTTGGAAGTATTTAACAGCTATCTTTAAGATATGAAATAACTAGACACTAGGAGCAACAAAAGGAAGTCAAGAAATGCAAGTTTAATACATCAGTTGCAGACTCCCTTTGCTAGGTCTTATGTTTTTATGTACATAAGAAGCTGAGAACAATAGGTAAAGTCCTTTAAAGCATTTATTCACTAAATAAGTATTATTTATTAAGTAAACTGTAGAGAAAGATAAATGGAATGCTTTGTTTTTCCTGAGGTTAAGTTCCTTTTGTCCGTGTAATCATGTTTCCTTTTCATTACTTAGCAACTTCTGTTTTTACCCCAATTCTCTCTTCCATTCTCAAAGTCTCAATCTCTTATTCTCTCTACTACTCTTGCTCTCTTGATTTTGTGTGCGTGCATGTGTGTGTGTGTGTGCATGTGTGTGTGTGTGTGTGTTTGTTTAGTATGGTCTTACTATGTGTTTGTAAACAATTTTGTGTGGTAGAGTGTTTTCTTGGTGTTTAATATGTGTGGTATTTTATCTGTATGTGATGTTGTGTGTGTATGTGTGTGTGCGTGTGTGTGTGTGGTGTATGCTCATGGTACATGTGTGAGGCCATTTTCTTCTATTGCTTTCCACCTTGCTTCCTTGAGACTGAGTGTCTCACTGAACTTGAATCTCACCAGTTCAGGGAGACTAGTGACTGTTGGCAAGTTCTCAACATCTGTCTGCCCCTCTCGCCCCGTGCTGGGGGATACTGGTGTAGTCATCCATGTCTGTGCTCTTATGTGCAAACTGACTTCCTTGGAGTCCTGTGTTTCCCCAGCGTTTGATTTCCTTTTAATGTTCTCTTTTTCTTCACTTGATTTCATCTTTCATTCTATACTTTAAAAATAGTGAAGCAACTGTGAATCTACTGACTGTATAGTTTTGTGAAGTATACATATTTATTATACTCATATATTAGCTCCTAATGTTAAAAAATGAACTTCCCTTGGTTTTCAGTTTATAAGGCAACCCAACAATTTGTTTTAAATAAAAAGTATATATATATATTAATATCATTTAAACTGTATTTCTTCTCAAAAGATGGTTTTGACTAATTGAAATTGTTGTGTCCTTTATTAATAATTATGCAGAGGGATGTTTCCCTCTGAAACCTTATTGACAAATTCAATTATGTTCCAGAAATACATAGCAATGTGTTCACTCATACGTTAATACAAGTAACTTTTGGTTTATTTAATAAATATTTATTGTGTACTTTTCTGCAGCTGGTAGTCTCCAAGGCAAGTTAATATGTATTCTTGATTATTTGAAACTTAACTTTATTGAGAAAAGACGGACAATTAGACAAATGGTTACAATGAAATTAACTTAGTACTGTGCAGTAAAAATATGGGGGTGATGTGATTAAGCATTTCTGCATACTCATCTCTCCTTTTCTCCCACCCCACCCACATATCGGCTGGTAGAAGCCTCAAAGAATAACGCAGTCCTCTAGTATAGTGTCCCTTGAAGAGCATATTATAAAAACTTCATATAGCAAAATTCCTAAAAGTCCTGTGTTGTCCCTTTTTCTCTAGATTTTCTTTCCAAGCTATAGGAAGCCCTAAAAATACCCCTGCACCTGATTCAGATTTTCCTTTTCTCTGTGTGTAATTATGATTCTTCCTATTGATTTCAGTACTGCTTTACCTCTGCTCGTGTCTCCAAGCATGCATGTAACATCCCCTCAGAAGTACAGTGGCTCTCACTTTACCATATCCCCTTTGAGATCTAGCTTGTTAGCGAGATCCATTACACAGTGACATGTAATGTTCCAAAGAAATCTAACTGTACTAATGAACATTTGCCTAGACATTGAAGGACTAAGGAATAACTGGTAATTCTCATGATCCAGAAGAGTCTGACAAGAGTTAAAGTATACATAGGTTTCCCAGTATTCTCTAGCATTAGCAGGTAAGAGACTGTGTCTCCCTGTGGGCCTGAGAGGTAGGCAGACACTGTCATGGAGCAAATCCTATGAATTGTTGTCCTTACAACAATCCTTGTCCTTACTAGGAAGTTGAGCCAAAGAGCTAAATTGTACGTAGAAACAGGTGCGACTTTCTGGATTTTACAATTTAGGGGAGACTTTATATTTTAACCTATTCCCTCTGAAACAGTATTAGAGATAAGATATGTACAGATTAAGATGTAGACACTCATATATAGCTATAAGAGATATTTCTTATGATTGTCGGGTGATATAATTAGAGACTACACTATTACTATCTGAAGAAACAGGAAGGCTATGTCTAGCTTAGTTCAAGTGTAAAGGCTTCAAAACTAAGAGCTAGTGGAGTAAAACTTGCTCCATGCAAAAGGCCTAAGGGCTATGGCAAAGAGGTAAGAAGTCACAAATATGGATGACACAGAATATGTTAGCTTTTCTGTTCATGAGCAGAGAAAGATAAATGTCCCAGTCAAGGAGAAAAATATTTTCTCCTATACCTTTTCATTCCATATTCCCAGCACATTGGATGCTGTCTACTCATTCTGGGAAAGGACAGATAGACTGTATATCACTAATTCAAATGACAGGGTTTTTTTTTTCCTGAAAAATACTCTCACAACCTCATCCAGATGTAGTAGTGTTTCAACATCAGTCTGTATTCCTCCACACCTGTCATCTTGACCCCTAAAAATGAATCATCATGTCTTAGGGTTTTTCTTGCTGTGTTCAAATGCGATGGCCTAAAGTAATTTGGTGAAGAGTTTATGTCATCTCACGCTACCAGGTAACAGTCCATCTTTGAGAAAAGCAGGGACAGGAACTTAAATAGGGCAGGAACTTAAGGAGAGTCCCTGGAGGAGTGCTCTTGGCTGCTTAGTTCTACTCTTTCTATGGCTTTTTCAGCCTGCATTCTTATATACCCAAGGACCACCTTACCAGGTTCAGTACCACGAACTTTGGGTAGAGCCTTCCTAAACCAATCACTAATTAAGAAAATGTCCAGCAGACAGTCTTGCCTACAGATGATTCATATAGAGGTACTTTCTTAGCTGCCATTCCCTCTTCTCAAATTATTCTAGCTTATGTCAAGATGACAAAAAAACTAACCAGGATACATCTCATAATCTATGTTCTCTACACTTCTCTGAATTTCTCTAAGTCCTAGTTGTTTAAAAACAAGCTTCCTAATTATTTATTGAAGAGAAAGGCTTCCTGCTTGGATGGCAGCTCCCAGAAGCTTGCTCTGATGTTACTCACACAGATTAAGTGTGGCTTCCTGTTCTGTCTGTATTTGTACACTACTAAATGGTAATAATGTGATAAGTTAAATGTGTGAGTTTTTTTATTCTAAAACAGTGCCATTTTTTTTTAAAGCTGCTAAAAGTGTTCTCCATGAGAAAGCCTCCCAGAAAAGGGCTGAATTCTGTTCTTGTGAAGTGAAGTCTTTGTTTTATTCTGTCACTGGCTGTAATCCGACTGCTTGAAATTGTGCCAGGAGAATCTGTTCACTGATGGATATACTAAGAGTACAAATTAGCTAACACAGGTTATTTCCAGAGTGACCAAGTGCAGTGCAATGAGAAAGTGTCAAAAAGTCAGTCAGTGATCAAACCCAATCTAGCATTATTTTCAAGAGGTGCTCTTTCAACCCTGTTTTAAAAATGACTGTACTTTTTTTTTTTAACGCAAGAACTTCATAATTAAGTGTCTGTATCTTTCAAATAAATTGTACCTATTAGGTCTTTAGTATTGTTTTTATCAAGTCACTAAACATAACGCATTATGTGAAATAACTCAATACAACTGTGATTTTTCTCATTTTTTGAGGTCCAGTGTTACTACTGTTTGCAATTAGTTCGAAGTTTCCAGAGTGTATCTTCTTCTAGTGATTTATATATCTTAGAAGTACAAGCAAGTCAAATATAGGTTTAAGAGCTAAATAGTTTGGGAAATGTGAACAGGCCCATGTGTTAGAATAATTGTCCCAGCTGGTGGCATGGTTACAGGACATTGTAAAGGGAAGCAGGGGATAGTAGGCACAGGCTGCTCACCAGGGGGTGGGACTTTGAAGGCTATAACCCAGTCTTAATTCCCAGATACTCTTTGCTTTCTTACATGCCAAGATATGAGCAAGCCATGCGGTAAGCTCTCACACTACTTCCCCCCATTATGGCCTGATCAACCCCTAATCACCATGATGACTTCTCCATGATGGTAACCTGAATTTATCCTTCAATTTAGAGCCTCCTCTCCTGCAGATTCTTCTGTTTTGTCACTGACATGAGGGAAGTAACTCATGTAAGACCTCAGGCCCTCGGGGGTGTATTTTATTTATCATAAGGTATAATTCCCTAAACATTTGATAGCCATCTTTTAGAGCATCCTAGCACTTCTGTTTCAGTGGGGAGATAGCATGGAGAGGAATCTGAGCATAGGGGATGCAGGCTGTAAGATCTATTTACTAGCCTCATCTGAAAGTCGTCATGGAAATTGATCAAAATTGTATGTCATCTTCATTATTAGTTGTAAACACCTATAACTTCCTTTGTATTGGGAAAATCATTGTGACTGCTCTCAGGCCATGGTTGTTGTAAAGAGTCACAATTACATAATGTTTTAGAAATTTGTACATCAGTTATATTATTATTACTAGTAACATATCTATGTATATCATAGTTGTATTGTTGTTAACAGTCTACACTGTATTCTTTTTAAAGGATTCATATGTGCATGAGAGATATGTCTGCATATATGTAAGTGTTCTATGTGAGTAAACTGTCTGTGAAGGCCAGAAAAGAGTATGAGATTCCCTAGAACTGGAATCACCCAAGGTTATGAACCATAGGGATGATGGAAACCAAACTTGGGTCCTTTGAAACAGCAGTTAGTGCCCTTAATCACTGAGCTATCCCTCCATTCTCCCCTTTGTTATGTTGTATTGTTATAGTAATATAAGTTTGCTACTTTCCCTGTAGGTATTGTAGGGAATTTCGGCATACCTCCTGACAAAATAGGAGGAGGTATTTCCAAAAGCTGTAGGTATTTTAATTCATTATTCTTCATAACAGTTCTGAGGGAGGTCCTATTCAACCCACCATTTATATATGAGGAAGCTGAGGCTAGAAGGGTTACAAAACATTGGAAAAATCACATAGTTAGAGTCAGGACTTGATTCCAAACAGAGGGTTTGGGAGTGAGCAGTTAATTACCATGCTGCGTCACCAGTGGATATAAGATATAGATGTCTAGACAGTAGCTCACATCTGAATGTTCTGTGTTCCCAGCCAAGTTCCATATAGCGACTTTCCATTGCCTAGCCATCTGCTACATGCCAGAGTTTGAGAGCCAGAGATGCATAATCCATTTATGGTAAATTGTACTTTTTCATATTCTTCTCCAGTATTAATGTTTTACAAAATAACATTATATGGGTTTTCACATTTTTAATTCTGACCCAATGTCTTGATTTTAATATATGGCTCATATATTAATGATATCAGTAGTGAATAAATAATAAGCAAGCTACTCTCTCTGAATTGCAATGGAAAGGTTGTCTCTAGGCCTTCTCTTATTATATAGCTTTAAGACTTGTGTTCAAGAAAGCAATATTTGTTTATTCCTGTCTCTCCTTTGCTCACAGCAATTACCTCTAGACACTTTCTGTCAAGTCAAACTCAATGTTAAATGGCTCTCTCTCTTTAATGAGCCATTAGGCATCATTAACACCTGCCCTGGGTCACACAGCAACTAGCCCTCTTCTTAGAAGCCTTTGATAAAAGGGGCCTCCATCTCTGATTTGTTTGGGCTGAACTTGTTTCACTGAATCTATAGTAGGGTATGAGGTGATAGAATAAAGGACATTGTGTCTGCAAGCTCAGATCAGAGCTGTGATGTAGAGCTCACAATTAAGTCAACACTACCTGCTAAAATTCACACCCACTGATAGGTTAGCAGCTCACTCGGGGGTGTATAGCTCGTCCGTTTGCTTTTCAGCCCCCATTCCAGTGTCCGCAAGAGAGAAAAGATGAGTCTTCTTGTCTTTCTGCTATTTTAGGTTCTTCGACAAATCTACATTCATTTTTAGATTAGATAAATGAAGTGAATTTCCCCATTTGCTTCCACTAAATTTGACTTGCTTTTGAAAAAAAACTTTAATAATAGAAATACAGCTAGTCAGAGAATATTGGTGGGGAGAAAATGTAGTCAAAACTATAATCCCATGTAAATATTAGTTAGCTGTTAGAACAATGGTGCTCGATTGAGGTAAAATGTCTAATTGAAATTTTACAATTCCAAGAATCTAAATGAGGTATCTATTGTTAAGTTTATTTTATTATAACATTTATATATAAATTTGTGTTAGAACCAGAATGCCCTGAGATACTAAGGAATTCATAGCACATGAATTTTATGAATTCATGTAATCACAACATAAATTTACCCCGCACCCCGAAATGTCAGTGCATAAACACCTTATATTTGCAATGTTGCCACAGTCTGATCTGCCTAATGTTCAAATACATAAGTTTAAGATAAACTATTATTCATATATATATATATATATATATATATA
>NW_022196894.1:71948529-71952526 GCF_008632895.1 Mastomys coucha | reverse complement strand
TATATATATATATATATATATATATATATTAATTTGGAGTATGTGGTCTCCAGAGCCGTTCTTTGTAAAACTTACTTTTTCTATGTCTTTTTGACTCAGGTATAATTAATTTTTTTCTCATAAGTCAACCTTTTTTACGTGGTAGGTCAAAAAAAAAAAAACTAGTTGAGACCTTCAAAGATACTCATAGTGGAGTATAAAGCTATTAGGCTGTTATATGAGATGGATCTGTCTCAAAAATACTGTTATCATGCCATTTGTTTATTTATTTTTAACCTTCAAAATGACATTTTCTATAATTCAATATGCTCACAGCCAGCTTGGGATAGCAATCACAATGGATGCACAGACAACCTCAATGGGAAAAGAAACAAATAAACAAACAAAACAAAGCAAAACCCTGAATATACTGTGCATTGATGATGGAAATGGAATTTAAACAATTTAAAATGTTTAAAGAATTAAATATCAAATGCCCATGCAAGGTTGGTCTTCTGGTTTAGGCTTTTGTTTGGTGGTTTGCACCTATGCCATGTGAGCCCGGGTTTTGGCATCTCGGAGAACAGTCAGCACCATGAAGCCATGGACAATGGAGGGAGCAAAGCAGCTGGCAGCTTGGAGCTTTGGGCTGCGAATGAAAGTGAACATTGGGCATCAACACAGCGGCTTATCGCCTCGTCAGCTTCCCTCCAAGTGCTAATTACTTACTGAGACTCAGCTCAGACAGACAACGAAATGCAAGAGGCAGGACAGTGATGTTTGCAAATGTTTAATATCTAGCTTTCTGGCAACAAGAACGGGGACAAAATCCTTGAATGTAGCTTTTGACAATGTCCATATCTAAGACTGACTTCGAGCCACTAAGCTGCTGGCACAGGCAGCAACCTGGAAAGAGATAAACAAGTTCTGCTTTGGAGTGGGGCCAGTAGGAGCACAGCCCAGTACATTTGGAGCAGAGATTATGATTCCTAGAAATAGTGAGATAACAGCCATTATGAACCCTGCTTAATAGTGGCATATTGAAGGCCACTGTACCAGGAAATCCGTCTTACATGTCCTAGTAGACAAACTTCTGAATTTGGGTGGCAGTCTCTAGCCAGACTTAGCTGTAATAGCATGAGCCATTCCATGGGCTGTGATCCAGACTGAACAAAAAGAAAGCAAGTTAAACATTCACCACCCATCTCTCTCTAATTCTCGAAGGTGGATAAGTGTGACAAGCTACACCAATTTTTTTCCTCCTTCATGATTTTCTTGTAATGGTGATCTGTATGCTAGAATGGTGGGCCCAGATAAACCTTTTTTCCTTAAGTTTAATTTTAAAGATATTTCCTTTTTGAAGAAAAGAGACAGTTAACAGAATTCTCCAAATTATCTGTAACAAGTCAAAAAAATATTTTTTCACCTCTTTATATGCTATGAATTTTATATGCCCCTCTTTTGAGTTAGCATCTTTTTTCTTTAAAGAAAATTGTTCATATCCTGTACTTAGAATAAATGGAAGATTTAGTTCATCTTTCTATGACTGTTTTCTAATAGCATTTCCAGTGTTTTTGTTCTAGAAAATAAGTTTTAATTCTCTAAAAGAGAAAAAATAATATACATTTTAGATATCTGAAATTAAAAAAAAAACCAACTGATTCATAGGAATATTTTTCTGGTTTTTTTGTTTTGTTTTGTTTTACTTTGCAGATATTTAAATACAAATATACTGATAATTAAATTAGGATTTATTTTTTTAGCTTGAGCCATGTAGAGCAGAAATTTTTAACCATCTGATTGTCACCTACCAGCTTAATCTTAGTTAATGTAGTAAGAGCATTCATGACCTGCAGGAGCTATGCACGTTTAAAGTTGAGCTTCAGTTCAGAATTTTTATGTATCTAGATCTCATTGAGTAAATAGCATTATAACAACGCCTATTTTCAGTTGAGAAAAGAGCTTTGTCTTCAGGTTTTTTATAGGGCTTTGACTTCTGGGAAGGGGCTATGCCCAGCCTATCAGCCTTTCCCAGGCATATCCCACATCAAGACATTGTTCTCATTCATTTGGACTGGGTGATCTTTAGATTGTCTTTTGGTTCTCCTCAATTCTCATTTGTATATCTATACAAACGATCACAGGCTGGCATTAAATCTGCCCAGAACCAGTGTCTTTGTCTTAGATCCTGCCCAGATTTGGAAAGTGTATAATCTGAATAATGTAGTTTTCTTTTGTGTCCCATCTGCTGCATCTGTAAATGTTTAAATGCCCTTTTAGGTTTCTTTTAAAAGCACATATCCATTGACATAATACCCAGCATTTTATAACCCTGAAGCATGGATGCTTTTTAAAGACCAGACTTTGCAAGCTCATACTGATCACTCACTAAAGCCATGGCTCCTTTTCTGTATCTTTGTAGCTCACACTGACATACAGTTCTCATATTTCTGCCTCTGTTTCCACTTTACTTGTTTTGTGGTGTTTTATGCTTGAGGACGTGTTGAGTTGTGCTATGGCTTTGTTTTTAATCTTAGGAATGTTGCTGCTAAAATGATACTGCCTATTGAGAAAGAGTCTGCCATCATGATTACATCCACAGGCCTTGTGTCTCTTGGAGGTGAACTTTGGAAAATGCAGTTATGGCAGCAAAAGGGACCTGAGCCATGTCTTTTTCTAGACATGTGCAGTATATATATATAAACATATATGTGTGTGTGTATATATATATGTGTGTGTGTGTGCCTAACAAAAACACCATTCTTTTTTAAAAAAAAAAAGATTAATTTATTTTACATGTATGAATACACTGTAACTGTCTTCAGACACATCAGAAGACATCAACAGATCTCATTACGGATGGTTGTGAGTCATCGCGTAGTTGCTGGGCTTTGAACTCATGACCTCTGGAAGAAGAGTGAGTGCTCTTAACTTCAGCTCACTGAAGAAATGATTGTTGAGAAGCACGTGGCTATCCCCACACGCATCCTGAGCATCACTGCTCTGTCCTCCCAAGCTTCTCTTCTCCTTCTCTGTCCTCATTATATTTACTTTTTTCCCCTCTGAATGATTTCTTTTCTCTTCTCTTTTGCCTTGTTTTCTCTCTGCTGATTCTTATCCTTGACTCTTTTTACTAATGTTCCTAATTTTATCTTAAGTTGTATTGTTCAAGGCTCCCTTCTCTGTTTTAGAAGTTGGATGATTCAAGTAGAAACTGAACCATTTGTAACTAGGCTCTCAACTGAAAAACTGTCTGAAGATCTGGGCAAATGTACATTGGGTTTATGGGAAAAGTATTGTGTTTTGAAGTCTTTTTACTCCTGATTCTAGGAATGCTCTCTGACAAGAAGCAAAATACCAGCAGGATTGATTTCATTTTCACAATGTACTGATGGAAAGTGTGACACATATTTGCATTTTTAGTCTCTCATTTAGTATATATATATATATATATATATATATGTATATATATATGTATAGTATATATATATACTATATATATACTATATATATGTGTGTGTATGTATATATATGTATATATATATGCATATATATATATCAGTTTCTTTTCTTAACTTTTTCTCTTTTTCATATCTTTGTCATTTTTTTTTCTTTTTCTATCCTTGACTGGCTTCTCCAGTGAATTATTGCACCTTTTCGATTGCTTTTCTCAAATACTTTAAAAAATGAGTTTTAAGATAGAAAGAAGTATTTGGCCCAATGCTTTTGAGCCAAATTCTGGTTCCAATGATAGTTCCTAGGCAGTGATGAGGAGCAACAGGTATATGTAAAGGTATGTAGAATCAGACTGTTTGGGGTGTGAGAGCCAGAGGCCAAGAAAGAGAGAGAGAGAGAGACAGAGACAGACAGAGACAGAGACACAGAGACACAGAGACAAAGATAGACAGAGACAGACAGAGGCAAACAGAGATAGACAGAGACAAACAGACTGAGAAAGAGACAGAGACAGACAGAGTGACAGAGAGAGAGAGAGAGAGAGAGATAGATAGAGAGAGAG
>NW_022196894.1:71909254-71948519 GCF_008632895.1 Mastomys coucha | reverse complement strand
GAGAGAGAGAGAGAGAGAAAGAGAGAGAGAGAGAATGTTCTTCATGAAGCCAAGCCATGAGTAAAGGGCTTGGTCTAGCTAGCCAAGGCCTCTTAAGAGCACAACTACCAATTAGCATCAGTGTACTGGAACTACAACTTCCCAGTAAGATCCTGTTGAAACTACAACAAATTGAAACTACAAAAGCAATGTACTTAAGCCCATATCAATCCATAGCTCCATTATAGTACAAAAGAAAAGTTTTCTGCTGAAGAGGACTTTAGAAATTGCCTTCTATGTACTTTATCTTTGTACATTAAAATAAGACTATTATCTTTTTTTAATTTTTTTTTTTATTCTTTAATCCTTTTTTACAGTCCAGACTTCATCTCTGTCCTGGTCTGTGCCCTGACCCCTCCCCATCCCATACCTCCTCTCCCATTTCCAAGAAGATGTCCCCACCCTCCTACCATCACCCCAACAGACACCCCCACTCTCTATGACCTCAAGTCTCTCAGGGTTAGATGCATCTTCTCTCACTGAGACTAGACCAGGCAGTCCTCTGCTGTATATGTGTTGGGTATCCTCATATCAGCAGGTGTATGCTGCCTGGTTGGTGGCTCAGTGTCTGAGAGAACTCAGGGGTCTATGTCAGTTGAGACTGCTGGTCTTCTAATGGGGTCACTCTCCTCCTCAGCTTCTTCCAGCTTTTCCCCAATTCAACCACAGGGGTCATTGGTTTCTGTCCATTGATTGGCTGTTAGTATCTGCATCTGACTCTTTCAACTGCCCTCTCGGAGGGCAGCCATGCTAGGCTCCTGTCTACAAGCACACCACAGCATCAGTAACAATGTCAGGCTCCGGGGCCTCCCTTTGAGCTGAATCCCAATTCAGCCTCACAATTTTATACATATTGCTGTATTTTCATAGTTGTTCCTACCTTCATTAACTCTGTAGAGGTCACTGTGCTGGAAATATAAATTTGAAAAAAAAAGTATTGAGTTATAATTACTCTTAGTTTATTATACACAGGAAGTGAGTATGCAGTAAGGACTATTTTTAAATTGCTAATGGAACATGAGAGAAAGACACCCGGCAACCAGGTGGCAGAGCACATGATCTCATTGAATGGATAATATGCTTATGTCTTGCATAGCATCAAACAGTGAAAACTGCCTGCTTTTTGCAAAAGGGATACACCATATTAATATGCTGATAGCATTCTTTGCATCTAAGGTATTTGTTGACTAGATGAATAAAACCTATTATTTTAATTGTTCTATTTAGTTTAAGAGCTTAATCAAAAGTAATTTCATCCTCTGCCTCATCTTGAGTAGGCAATAAGCATTTAACTCCACTGTATATTGCTATGTTAGTGGCTTTTCAAAGTTTAGTATATAAAAATTGCTACAGTCAGATGTGTATTTTGACTCTGGATAAAAGGAGTCAAAAGCAATCTAATTTGATTATTAGCATCATGCTTTAGGTGATTGGATGCCTCTTGATCAGAAGAGAGGAATTAAGTTGATTTGACAGCCCTCCAATTTTGCTTTTACTTTTATTGATTCATTGAATTCAAGTTCCTCTGTTCAAGGCTTGCTCTTGAGCACAGCAATGATGGGCACATGGAGCCTAATCACATTTCATTGTCCGTCTTCTGTGGGTAATGATAAATTTCACTACTCAGATCAATTCTGGCCCAATTTCTGCTAATAGAATGCAACCCAAAGAAGACTGTTAGATTAAAAGCAGTTTTTTTTATGGAATGCATTCAAAGGAGAAAACGAGGTAGAGGCATATTGCTTTATCATTCTGGATTAGATTTTATTTGAAGGATTCTATCAAAATAAGCAGTGCTTAGAGTAATGTGTGGGAGGAAAATGTGGCTCAGAGAATTCTGTGTATTGAGAAACTGAACATATCCACAAAGCTCATCTCTTCATTTTCACACACACACATGGAGAAGCCCAGAGTAACATGAACTAGGGTAGAGAACGCAACTGTTTCTGGATTTACTTCAATTATCTTTAACTACTTTTTCATAGAGTGTGTCCTTCCTTTAAAATTATAGTTGCAAACCAATGAATTGTGTTTTCCCAGAATACATAGCCATATATTATAATTTTTTCCACATTTAAATATTTCTTAGAATTATCTTTGTGTTTTTTCAGTCTTTTATCCTTTCACTTAACAAATTAAAACACCAATTTACTGCCAAACTGTGGATTATATTGTTTGAATTAATATTGTGTATGTTCCCAGAGCCAATTATATTTGTATGATTTAGAGACTGTGATGAACTGGACCTAGATTGATGTATGCAATTAAACTCATTCTAACCAGTGTATTAAGAGCATTCTGTAAGTATCAAAGAGTTAATGCTGGGAAATGAGCTTCAATTAATATACATAATTCTAACATTGTAGAAACATAGGGGGAAATCAACTGAAGGTCATGCATGAAGAGAGACATTCATTCACATGCATTTGTTAACATATTGCTTAGTAAGTGTTGATTGTGCACCCTAAGAGAAAAAATATATGAGAGATAACTGGTTTGGGCTGATTTTATAAAAATATCATGAAATAGGGGTTGAAGTATTAACATTAAATGAACTTTAATTTTTTCCAAAGCACAATTTGTGTTAAAAATTATAAAGAGACAAGTCTACAAATCAGATATTCAGAATGAAGATAACAAAAGAAGAATAAAGAGGATGAACAACAAGAAATTTAAGAGAAGAAGAAAGTCATAGTTTAATAAATTCTGGGATAAAACTCTTAATATAAAGATTATATGCAGACATGGACTCTAATGTTTTCTAAGTTATAACTTAATTACGAAAATGAACCGCAAGTAATTCAACAATACATGCCATGGGTAGGTTTCATATACACATTTGTTAAGGTTTGCTCTAGTTGCTAGGTATTGTAATGCTAAATTCTTTATCCCAAGGTCTGCTTGGCTCAAGATGAGTGAACTCTCATGGAAGCCAGCTTCTGTTATGCAGACCTTGTTCTTTAATGTAAAATCATTGGTTAAGAAAGATGGCCTACAGCCTGTAGCTAGGGTGAAGAGAGGTAGAGCGGCCTTTGTTCCCAGGGCTTGGGGTCTGCAGCAAAGACCAAGAGAGGGAGGAAAGGAAGGAAGAAGATTCCATGGGATGTGGACATGAGTCCATGGCCATGAGGAATGGGGAATGGCAGCGGCTCAGGCAGAACATGGCAAGTTCTATCTTAGGGTTATTGATAGGGATGTAGACAAAATAGCATGGAGGGTTGATATCTGCCCAGCACTAGTGCTTTTACTCATCTTGATGCAACTAGACCTTGAGATACAGAATTTAGCATTCTAGTACACAGTAACAGACCAAACCATAACACACATATTGGCTGCAGTGTTTAGATACAAGTGTATCTCCTCAAACACTGGTTGTTTGTTCATGGTGAGAATATTTTAAGATTTCTTCCTACCTCTCTGAAAGAAAACCATTGCATTATTTTTATCCTTGGTCCCCTACTGCACAATAGTGAATCCCAACTCCTTATTTCTAACTAACTCCAACTTAGCAACCATTAACCTACCTTTCCTTATTCTTATCTATTCCTAGTCTTGGCAAACTAATATTTTACTACCAATTTCTATGAAATCAACTTTTTAGTTGTCATATTAGTGAGATTGCACATCACACATGTTAGTGACTGTACTTGTGTTTTTATGTCTGGCTTATTTTAATTAATGTAATTTCCAGGTCCATCTGTATTATTGCAAAGAAAGGACCACACTCTTTTTATTTTTTAATAGCTAACTACTACTGCATTGTGTATATTTACCACATTCACCCATTCATGAGTTAATGGGGATGCCAATTTCTATTTTCTATATTACTGTTTTGGGGACATTTTTCCTGGAAAGATCAGAATAAACATCTACTCACCCCAGATTGGAAACCAATAACAGACCAAAGGAAGGGTACCACCTAAGTCTAGCATGGTGTTGCAATTGGTCTTATTCCTTACTGAAAGGAGAACGGATGAGGTTATTGGGAAGAGAAGACATAATTCAAGCCCAGCTGCATCTCCCCTGCCTATGTGGTCGCTCCTGAGATCTGGAAATCCGAAGCACTCTGCCCAACCTGCAGACAATTTAACAGGTTAGAGGGTCTTCTTTCTAGGCACTTGGTTTCTTCTTCTTCCAGGCAGCTCAGCTGATTTGAGAGTCTCTCACTTCAGTAGCACTTACTGCTTTTATATGTCCTAGGGGGGAAGGTCTCAGTGCACCTGGTCAGTTTCAGTGCTTCCTTAAACTGATGGAGGTATTTACTTCCTGAGCTAAAGGAGCTTCCTACCCGATAGAATGTTTCTCTCTCCTCTGTGTAGGACATCTTGTAGCTTATGCCCCTCTCCCCAAGAGAATGTTATATCACAAAAGAAAATACAACATGTATTTCCAGGAGTGCTATAGTAAGCCTGAACAGACACATGGTCTTGGGTGGGAAAAAAGCCACCTTAGTTAAAATGCCAGTACTGCCTGTATTAGTCACTCTTCTCCTTGCCAGACAAAACCACATATGGAGAAACATCTTGCATTAGGTTTATGGTAACAGGAGAAGTGGCAGCATTAGGTATTTGATACAGTTGTTTACATTGTTCTCTCTGCCAGGAAGAGAAAAACAAGGAATCCCTGCCCTAGTTCCCTCTTTCCTTGTTCAGTTCAGGACCAAGCTCCTGAAATGATACTGTCCGCATTTAAACTGGGTCTCCACCTCAATTAATTTAATCCTGCTGATGAGGACCACCACACATAGAAGGTCCATTCTTAGGTGAAGTTTCGTCTTGTCAAGTTCACAATCAATATATATAATTATACTACCCAAAATAATCAGCAAATCCTATGTGATCTCTATCAAAACATCAATACTTTAATAGAGATAGAAAAATATACATATTTCCATAACATCTGTTTGAAACCATACCTCTAAGCATGAAAATAACAACAAAAAACCCTAATAGTGAAAACATGTTTAAAAAAATCAAAAGAGAGAAAAAAAATAGTTCCACAACACAAAACACAAAACAGAAATAAACCAGTAAAATTTCTTCAGACTAGAAATCTGAGAAAACTCAATAGCAGGGCTGGCAAATTGGCTAGCTAGATAAAATGAGAGCAGTCCAGTTAAGAGGATCTAAAGGCAGATCTCCAAGCTCACAGAAGAGCTGACCCTAGTATTTGGGTGTGTAACAGAACAGAGACAGTCAGAATCCTTGGGCTGACAGAACAGGCAGATTAGTTGAAAAAGGGTGCTTCAGGTTCATAAGGAATTTGTCTAAAAAATATGATAAGGACTAAGATGACACAACAGGTATTAACAGGTATTCCCTCGTGGACTCCACATATACACTGATGTACAACCACTTGCACACATATGTATCTACCATGCTCATATACATACAGAAAATAAATTAAATAGAATAAGTCAAAAGCATCATATAATGGCTAAGCAATTTAAAGCCACACAAACTGATGATAAAAGAAGAAAGCCCTGGATCATTAATAACCAGGGGAATCCAAACCTCAGTAAGAAACTGCCTCATCCCAGCTAACATAGGTACGCTCAAAACACTAAAGATAAAATGTGCTGCTCAGCATGAGGAGAAAACAAGGCTCATAGGCATTGCTACTAGCAATCCAAGTTAGGATAATTACTCCATGGAGGTCCCTGATAGAACAAATAAAACTCTAATAGTTTGGCATGTATCTGTACTAACTGGTTTTGTGTGTCAACTTGGCACAAGTTGCAGTTATTACAGAGGGATTATCCCTTGGGAAAAATGACTCTATGATACCCAGCTATAAAACATTTTCTCAGCTAGTGATCAAGTGGGGAGAGTCCATTGTGGGTGGTGCCATACCTTGGCTGGAAGTCCTGGGTTCTATAAGAAAGCAATCTGAGCAAGCCAAGGGAAGCAATCTGATAAGCAGTATCCCTCCATGGCCTCTACATCAGCTCCTGCCTCCAAATTTCTGTACTCTGTGAATTGCTGTCCTGACTTCCTTTGGAGACGAACAGCAATGTGGAAGTGGAAGCTGAGTAAGCCCTTTCCTCCACAACTTGCTTCTTGGTCATGATGTTTTATACAACAATAAAATCCCTGACGAAGACAGTATCCAAACAGAATAATATCAGTAAATTGAATCATCTCTACTTCTGTGTTTATTGTTGATGTCTAATTTTTGAACCATGAACCTGACAAGGCAAGTGTTACTTAAATGATGACAATTTAAAGTTTTTTCCCTGCTCCTTCACCTTTCAACCATACCTCAAGAAGAAAGAGTTTGTCCCTTCAGCAGGGAACATAGCACAGAAAGTTGAGGGTCATGTAAAAATTAATTTTAGCTCAAATCTAGCCAGAAACTCTCAATATATTCACATTTACAGTAATCTACAATGAGGTACACAGGTAGTGTTTGTGTTGTAATTTTTTGTGTTCTGTGCCATCCCAATTCAAACAGAACCAATACAGGCCATCTGTACCATCTGAGTAGAGAAGGACTAGAAATTGAATGGTGGCAATGAAACTAGGCAGAAACTATGCAGAGATTTTTAACAGTTAACAGAGGAATTTTTATCATCTTACTAGACTTTGACCCAAACATTAAAAGTTCTTATAGTGTCTTTTAAAGATAATTACGGAGATTTAAAAATAATAAAAGATTATTTATTTAATAACATAAAATTTAAACTCTAGAGATATTAAGTATTAAGATATTAAAGCATTTATTTAAAAAATATTTGTTGACAATGAATAGAAATTCTTTGCATTTTTTCCTAAGTATACATGGTGGAGATATACATGCCAAAGGCATAGCACTCTGCTTTTGTAAATGGCCTTACTGCTTTCCAAGAGTGTGTTAATCTTCAATGCCTATTCTTTGCATTTTCAATGTAATAAAATGTCTCAGAACTCAGAAACTCTTCACCTGAGACACTGTCATCATTTCAGCATAAGTCTCTTCCTGGAGGTCAGCAAGTTTTTCTTGACATGGTTTCCCTCTGTGTGAGTTCAGAACGTGGGGTGAATAATAATAGATGGAGTTGAGAGGAGCAGTCAGGGCTGTCATTGATCAGGAAAGTTCTATTCCTTTTGGAGTAACCAGCAGGAAGAAGAGAAGACGTGAGGAGGTTTGCACTTCATGGATTTACCTCAAGTAAATATAAAGCAATCACAAGATTTGAATTGTATTTCTGTGGGCTGTGATTAATTTAAGTAAGAAGTCTTCAGAGAAACGGGGCCTGAGGGTAAGATGGTGAGGACATTTACCATGGGATTTGAGTTGTGCCTTATGTATGGAGGAAGTTGCTTGATCTGCTGAAAGTCAAGAAGGCCAACAGTGTGATGATGCACTACTTTCTGACAAGAGGTCTTAGTGCAGGAGCTTCCATGCTTCATAAAAGGAGAAGACAGATAGCCTGATCAAGAAAAGAATTAAGGAATCTGCCCTTCCTGTGTCATCTTATCCCTTGGATACTGATGGACTGTTGTTGGTACATACATGCACCTTAGAAACTGCAATTTATAGTGTATTGATTCAAATGCTAAAGTATTCCAGAAACATGATCGCAAACACACTTGGAAATGGTGTCATACTAGCTATTGCAACACACTTGGAAATAGTGTTTGCAGGATCCTTGAGCATAATAAAATTGACAGATAAAGTTAACTACCTCACCATTGCAACTTAACTTTGTTTATTTGGAATCATACAAAAAGTAGCACCATGTTTTTATGCACACTATCACTTGGAAATGTGCAACACAGAATACTGTAAGAGAATGTTCCCTAGTTCTTAAGTTACAGACACTGCATTTTTCTACAGCATGTCAAGGTACTCCATAGTGAGATTCCAGGGTAACAAGCTTCAGTCAACAGGGAATATGTAGGTCATACCATTAAGGAATGATTTCTATCAGTCCTGAAATCTTTTAAGCTTTAAAGGAACCTTTGAAGTGGTATGTATTTCATATATAGTTAAATTTCTTTCTGACTGTTCCTGTTCCATAATTAGGTATGTGTAAAAAAACACCTGTAAATGCTTCTAACATTCAAGAATCTTAATGTCAATCTATGCATCTAAATGATGTCTAAATTCATATTTTTACACCTAATTTAGCCTGAAACTAATTACAAAGTTAAAATATTTCAAAACTATGTCCATTAATCCCTTATGTATCTGGGTATTATTTTAAGTGTAGTAATTTTTTCAAATAACCACTTAGACCATACCTTTTAAGTTCAAGGTTTGGTAAACCTTGGTTGTTGGGTAAAATGAAGTGTCTAATGTATAAAGATATCAAACATTTGACCACAGATACTGAATCAAATTTCGACATGAATATGGCCCTATATAACTTCAGAGGTGCACTTAATTATTTTCTGTAACTTTATATATAAAATGACCTATTTCAGATTGAGTTGTGATTCTTCAGTTTACTTGGTATCAGTCTGAACTTAGTCAGTAGAATACCTTAAATTGTAAGGAAGCCAAACCTACATAGACCTAGACAAACAATGACACATCAGGTGTTCTAAAGATAGGTATGACAAAGTCTACAAAATAAAGCACAAATAAATTTCAAAAGGAAGACAGTTAATGATAGCTTGTGGCCTTTTTTTATTATTAGTTTTTTTTGTTTGTTTGTTTGTTTTGTGGCCTTTTTTAATGCTGCATACATGGGAAAATATAGAACAACAGAAACCGTAACTTCAGAACTTTCTTTCTCCCTCCTTCTTTCCCTCCCTCTATCCCTCCCTTCTCTTTCTTTCCCTTCTTCCCTCTCTCCCTCCTTCACTCCTTGATTTCCTCCTTCTGCCTGTCTGTCCCTTTATAAAAATTATTATTTTATTTCTGAGATAGGAGTCTCATTATAACTTGTCTCAACTTGTCCTAAAGGCCTGATTCATTCCATCTTTAT
Organism: Mastomys coucha; assembly: GCF_008632895.1. Lineage (NCBI taxonomy): Eukaryota > Metazoa > Chordata > Mammalia > Rodentia > Muridae > Mastomys > Mastomys coucha. The sequence goes on along the minus strand of NW_022196894.1, from coordinate 71,939,566 downwards.
GCCTCCTTACCTTGTCTGTAGATAGCACTACAGGTATGTGGTACTGTACTTAACTATTAATACATGTGGTAAAATAGTGGCAGTTTATTGCATCATACTATAATGTGGAATGCTGTAAATTGCTCTATGATCTTTCTTTTTTCTCTGTGTACAGGCCCTAGAAAATGTGTGTGTGTATATAATACTCTCTCTCTCTCTATTCATAATATATATTATGTAATATATATACACATAATATATATATAATATATGAAAAAAACTTATCTCAAGTACAAAGGTAACTCTGTACACATGAGTTTTCTCAAGGTTGGAATAATGTGCCAGGAATAATGTCAAGTCTCTTCCAGTGGGGCCACTTTTCCTGGACCAATACAAGTTTTCTTGAAACAATGTGTCAAACCTGAAAGTCTTATCTCAGCAGGCAGTTCTAGAAGATTGTATTCAGCACTTCAGAATAAGGCTTTACTGCAAGGTTGCCTTTTCTTTTATCAGGGAGAGAAATGGTCTCCTTAATTCATCATCTTACTTTGGGATCTATGAACTTTTTGTGGACAAAACTTGATACCAAATACTTTAGACTCTATAAAACATGGGGTCTATGTAGCGACTGCTCAACTCTGCCTATCTCATGCAAAACCATCTAAAGACACTATACTAAAAATAATTTAAAAAGTAACTTTAGCTACAAAAATGGACAATAGAATAAATACTGTCCAAACCTGTCATATGCCAATCCTTGGTATAGGCCTAAACTTTGAACTATTAAAATATCTCTGTGTGATGATTTGAAAAACTAACTGGTTAAAGAATAACTGCCACTGTGTGCACTAATTCAATATAGACCGAATATTAATAATTATTTTACATAAAATAAATTGTGAATGACCAAAAGTTGATATATATTTATATCTACAATGGAAGCATCAAGTGAATAAAAGAAACATATCAATTATATTCTATTTTACAGTAACTGAATTGGCAGTTTGGCAGTGGGAGAGTTCATTGATTTTACTACATACAGATTATAAGTAAATGTGTGCTGGTCACACTACCATCCTAATCATTATTGTCAGGAAGTCAATTTGAGATCATAGGTCACAGCTTTAAATTCAAATGCGGCATAGGGAATTCAATCAATATCTGTAAGCTCCCTGAAAGAAGAATATCCTGAGGCAAGAAAACCTATGCATTTTGGTAACATGTTGATATGATCTAACTTGAATTATTATTTATTTAGGCTTCAGCAAACACAGCATTTCAGTCTTGAACATTTTAAAACAGTCTGCATTTCATGCAAGGTTGTCGACAGTGCATTATTATCATTTTAGTTTCTGCTTTATTGATTCTGCATAACCTCTTCCTAGAATGTCACCCCAGACTCCCCAATCACCAAATCCTGTGGAATTTTATATTTCTGTTTTCTTAGACACTCACATATTCTTTGCTATTTTTCATGCCTTCTTTTTGTCTTGGATTTACTGTCTCTGTCAGAGACTAAAGTGATTTACAGATGTTTGTTCCTGTATAAGAATATATACAGCTTTTTTTTCCTATTGTAATCTATTCTGTAATAAATGTAAGCATAAAATGAAGGGGGAGGTAGATCATGTATGTGCTCTATTACTCCACTGTGACTTACTTTCAAATATCAGGAACCCAAGAACTTCATATAAATAAAAATGAAGTATAGACAGAATTAATGAGTTAGACCAAGAATTGGCATATGACATGTTTGGACAGTATTTATTCTATTGTCCATTTTTGTAGCTAAACTTACTTTTTAAATTATTTTTAGTATAGTGTCTTTAGATGGTTTTGCATGAGATAGGCAGAGTTGAGCAGTCGGTACAGAGACCCCATGTTTTATAGAATCTAAAGAATTTGGTATCAAGTTTTGTGCACAAAAAGTTCATAGATCCCAAAGTGAGATGATTAATTAAGGAGCCTACCTCCTAGGATCCCAACCAGGCATGGCACATCAAGTTTCAGTAGGACTAAGCATCTCCTCTCCTATTAACTCTAGACAAGGCAACCCAGTAGGAGGAATGAGTCTCAAAGACAGATAACCCAGTAAGAGACCATCCCTGCTCCCACTGTTAGGAGTCCCACAGGAAGACCAATCTAGACAACTTGTAGCATGCATGCATAAGACCTAGGTCAGTTCAAGGAGGTTCCCGCATTGACTGTTCAGTCTCCGAGAGCCCTTATAAGACCAGGTTAATTGATTTGGTGGATTTTCTTGTGGTTTTCCTGACTCCTCTGGTTCCTATAGCTGTTCCTCCCCCTCATCCACATGATCCCCGAGGCTGTGCCTGATATTTGGCTGTGGGTCTCTAATATGTTTCCATCAGGGATTGCTAGGGATAATCTATAAATTTAACAATACTATTCAAGTCTCATGATCCTGTCACAACAATGGATAATCGAAAAGGAATTTTATCCAAATCATCATTGCAATTGGGAAATTTGTTCCAAACTATATTTCTAGACTTCTCAATGCAAACTTGTCTTTTTAACTTGAATATGAAAATAGAAACCATATCAAGACAGAAATGTTATAACAATAGTGTTACTTTTGTCATTGTTTATTACCTTGTTACAGTGACTTATTTACATCAGCACAGTGGGTAAGTGTAGACCAGGGGTTAAAACAATTTGTTCAGGCAATGTGGCATTTAAAACAGATATTTATTTATATTGTTCAAAAGAAAAATTGGAGGTTTCTGATTTAAGATAAGATTTTTTTTCTTCAAATTATTTTAGTTACTGTTCTACTGCTATGAGGAGATACAATAATCAAAGCTACCCTTACAAAAGAAAGCTTTTAATTAGTGGCTTGCTTATAGTTTTAGAGGTTTAATACATGAGCATCACAATGGGAAGCAGACAGACCTAGCACTGGAGCAGTAGCTGAAAGCCTTGTATCCTCATCCATAGGCAACAGTAAAAGAGAGAAAGAGAGAGGTAGAGAGAGAGAGAGAGAGAGAGAGAGAGAGAGAGAGAGAGAGAGAGAGAGAGAGAGAGAGAGAGAGAGAGAGAGAGAGAGAGAGAGAGAGAGAGAGCCAGTCTCATGGACTTTTGAAACATAAAATCCATCTCCAGTGACACAGATCCTCCAACAAGGTAACATGTTTTCCAACAAGGCCACACCTACTAATTCTTCCCAATAGTTCCACTTGTAGATGACTCACTATTCAAATATATGAGCCGAAGGGGCATTCCCATTCAAAGGAGAACACAGACCTTTTTCTATAACAAAAGTCCTAAGAACCAGTTGTTTTTATTCTTCACAAAAGAATTTATGATATAGAAAAATAATCTCTAAATGGTAATTCTTAGAGTTCACAGTCATCTGCTACATGCTGTCTTTGACCTTCTTTCTTAGAGCATTAGGAATATAAGTGCCAAGGTACCAAGTTTCAGCTGTCTTTGAAGTAAACAATATGCTGGGAAAATAAATCTTTGTTTTATGTCTGAAGACTGTCATCTAGCTAACTACCTTCTAGGTTTCAAGCATATTTTTTACCCTAATGTCCACCTCTCTTAGCCTGCAAAAACATTTCCTTTCTACCTCCATGTATAACCAAACTAGTTTTTTGTTTGTTTGTTCTTTCATGTTGACAACCCTCGAGTCCATTCTATTAGATGCTTATTACTTGTCATGCAAGAGAGAAAAGAACTTCTAACAGAGAAGGCAGACACAACAGAGAGGCAGATCAGAAAGAACATGCTAGATTCCAGCATAACAAACAGTTACTAGTTCTACTTTTCTGTGAATTCCCAGAAGTTTTCCACTTTTATATAATTGGCTCATGATATTTCCCATGACAACATATACCAGTGAAGTCCCTAGAAAAGCAGACAGCAACCCCAACATGGATTATTGTGCTAAAGTGAGAACCTTGGCTACATAAACAGGGGAGAATCAAGGCTTTGTATAAATTTTCAGTCTGCCACAGGATTTTGACATGAAAGGGAGTTCTATAATGTTGGTCAATAACTTTAACCAGATTAGAAATGATAAGTTCTTTGAGCAGCTCTTCTGGGGACAAAGCAGAAAGCTAGAGATCTATCTATGGGTCACTATATATTCTGTTGTCAAGTGCTTGAAAGTAATACAATAATCGAAGAAAGTAGGAGAAACAGAGACTGAGGTCAAGTTCAAGAATGAAGATATTTACAGAAAATAACTGACACATGACTTTCTTTTCAACTCATATCCTGTTGACAAGTACAAAGGAAAGATGTAGTCAGCTGAGAAAAAATAAAATAGACATGATTTAAACTAGGAGAATTTTGTTTTCGGTCAATTTACAAGGAATAAACTCTTGAGTCTACTGGATACTAGCTTTCAGATTCAGTAATTGGTGTCCAATGTGACAATAAGCCCAATTTATAGAGACAGATGTCAGATCACAGTGGGTTGCATTGTAAGAACCTGGTCACAGTAAGGACTTGAGATTGTGCTCAGCTTGTCCATTCAGAGAGAAAGGGAAGATTGGCTGGATATGACAAAAGTGTCAGACATGGGTCTTCTACAAACAGGGAGAAACTTAACAATATTCACCAGCACACAAGAGTTTCGAGAAGCGGACTGAGGATGGACTATAGAAGCAGTAAAGACAAAAGGAACAATAAGGCCATATGAAGGCAAGTTGATGGTTTAAAAAGCAAATGAGACCAGTGAGAGAAGTTCCTCAGATGCGAGTTCATGCTGTCCATCAGTGATCCTATCTTTGTTTTGTGATAGTAGGCTTCAAAAATTAGATACACAAAATTATAGACACTTCAAATGGATTGCAGGTCTAATATCTAAAATGGAAGGCTGCTACATAGGCAACCTTAGATTTATGCCACTGTGGTCTTCAAATTTGACTACTATATTAGCCGGGGTTCTCTAGGGTCACAAAACTTATGCAATCTCTCTCTATATTAAGGGACTTTATGTAATGATTTACAGTCTAACCTAACAATGGGTAGCTGTGAATGGGAAATCCAAGAATCTAGTAGTTGATGAGTCCATGAGGCTAGTTGTTTCAGCTGGTTTTCTGTATAACCTGGAATCCCGAAGAAGTAGATTTGCAACAGACATGTTGGCAAATAAGTGTGAATAGTCAAAGAACAGTACTTCTTCCTTCTTCCAGTGTCCTTGTGTAGAACTCCAGCAGAAGTTGTGGCCCAGATTAAAGGTGTGTACCACCACACCTGGATCTAGGACTTTCTTTGTCCCAGGCTTTCCTTGAACTCAATAGATCTGCTTACCTCTCTCTGTCTCCTGGGATTAAAGTTGTATACTACCTTGTCTGGGCCTAAGCATTTTATGGCCACTAGGCCTCAAGACTTCCATGTCAAGATCTGGGTCAGAAACCTGTGTCTTCCAGCCTTAAGATCTGGATCACAGGTATGTTCATTCCAGATGTAAACAAGTTGGAAGCCAGAAATGGCCAGCACAACTACTTCCACTTTTTTTTTTCAGAATAAATTATAATTTCACAATTAGGTTTTAGGCTCACCAAGAGAAAGAGCTCATTAGCCTCATGAATTAAAATTAGAAGTTAAAAATACTGAGGAGTCACTGTTTACCCATAGCTATGGATCTCCTCAAACAGTGCAGCTCCAAGACAAAGAAGCCTAACAGATAAGGGCTGTGGGAACTGGTGAATAACCTTCTGGAACAAATGGCAGGAAGCCACAGTGTATAGTCCAAGGCTCACTTCTAATTAGCATCTAGCTCTGTCTCAGGGCTTATCTTTATACTACTCTGTCTGGAATACTTTTCCAATTCACTCTTTTGACAGCTAATGAAGTCCTGTCGTCTTTATCAAACTCAACTTATATGTCACTTATTTAAAAGAAGCATATTTTTAGTATAATTTTTAGTACACATTTTTAGTATAATGTAGATATATAGGCATAAAGATATATTAGTATAAAGATAACTGAGTATAGCAAAAAATAATAAAGCTAATTTTTGGTTTTGCGTTACAGTATAAAGTCCAACTGAATGGATTTTTCCTGGTACATGAAACTATACTAGGTATTACTCTTGGGTAATACCCAATACTAATAGTGTTAGGCATATAGCCAATATAATACATAGCACCTGTTGCATACATTTTGTTCAGAAAAAATACACAAGTATTAAAGTACAATTTAAATGAGACATTGAGCTGACATTTTCAAATGTGCAGTGATCACTAGGATGTACTTTGGATACAAAAAAGAGTTGAAAAAGAAAAGGGGTTTAGAAAAGGGGTTTATTTGGAGAAAATAACACAGAGAAATAAGAAGTACTGAGACTACTGGGCGGTGGGATGGTGCTTCACTGGGAGATGTTGACTCTGATTTGTGAGCAAACTTACGACCTAAATAACACCATCTGTATTCCATCAAAAAGCAAATCAATGGACAGGAGATGCCTATAAAGGAGCTGTGAGGGTTTTTTGTTGTTGTTGTTGTTTTGTTTGTTTTGGTTTGTTTTTTTTAAGTCTACAGCACCCGGTAGTCTCAGGAGGTCTCCCATCCAGGTACTAACCAGGCCCGACCCTGCTTAACTTCCGAGATCAGAGGAGTCGGGTGCGTTCAAGGGTGGTATGGCCATAGAGGGAGCTGTGAGTTTTAAGTGTCTTCTTGATAGGCTCACCATTCAAAGCACATTTATGTGAATTTTTATCTTCTGCAGTTTTATGATCTAGGACATCATCCTGCATTTAAACAGTGGCCTTGGTTCTCTTTTCAAATGAGAATATACACTTAAAGGGACACTTGTAACATCATTAGTAGCTAACACTCTCCTTTCTGTCTCCCTCCCCCTTTCTCCCCTCCCTCTAAATCTTCCTCTAGTTCCTTCTTCCCTCCATTCCTCTTTAGTCCCTTTCTTTCTTCCTTCTTCTCTCTGTTCTCCCTTCTTCCTCTTTCCCTCCCTCCCTTTATTCCCTCCTTCCTCTTCTCCTCCCCTCTGTTCCATCTTCTTTCCTTTCTTACTCCTTGCTGTCTCCTTCCTACTTCCCTCTCTCCTTCCTACTTCCCTCTCTCCTTCCTACTTCCCTCTCTCCTTCCTACTTCCCTCTCTCCTTCCTACTTCCCTCTCTCCTTCCTACTCCCCTCTCTCCTTCCTACTTCCCTCTCTCCTTCCTACTCTCCTCTCTCCTTCCTCACTTGCTTTTGTTCTTCCTTTCTCCTTTGTTTTTTCGTTTTTCACCTCCTTTATTAATCCCTCCCAATCTTTACTAAAATTTTCCTTATTTCAACTATTGGTTTAGAATAAATCTATTTCTCTCCCAGCTCTTAAAATAACTTTTCTAAATTAAACATTATGAGTCTATTTAAAAATTCAGTACTCTAACTACAACATACTTCTTAAAATCACACATTTTTCTTTAAAGTCATCAAAAAAACAAAGAAACAAACAAACAAAAAAAACCCCAACCAGTTCAACAATGAAATTGGTAACCAGTAAATTGAAAAGCAATACATCATAATCAGTTGATTCAGAGCTGCATTTTATTTTATTTATTTCTTGCACAGAATGATTTTATCATTTAATAAATTTTGAGAGGAGTGTTCTGTTACAAGAAGAGACTATTTAGAAGGTTTAACTTTTGAATTAAATGATTCAAAATCTTTATTCTATTTTAAGCTAGTTTATTTCAATATCACTTTGATGTTCAGATAAATGATCTAATTATGAATCTTTTTAATTGAATAAAATAATTTCATTCTACTTTTAATCAATGCTGCTCATGCATTCCTTACTCTCTGCATATTCTCTAAGGTTCCTGGAGCTGTTTTTAGATATTATCTCTGTTGTTTGACTCTGTCTTCTCCCATTGATGAACGTCCTCTGTCAACATTAATAACGTATTTTCAAGGAACTTGTTTGGATGTGGTTTAAGATTTAAATCAATACCACATGTGTTTTGGTCAGAAATGAATAATTCATTCACAAAACAAAACAAAAACTTGCCTTTGTCCAAATAGTTGCAGACATTAAATACAGAGACTATGCAATTTTAGTATTTCAAAAAAAAGGTAAGCTTTCTTTATGTTAACTTATTTGAATAACATAATTTATCTTATTTTTTTCTCTTTTTGCTTATACTTCTGGATTGCTTGTTTTGTTTTGTTTTTTGGATAGGCTTTAATTAGTCATTTGTATTCAAAGTAAAAAATGTTTTTTTGTTTGTTTGTTTGTTTGTTTTACTGAATTGTTTTATTTATATTCCAAACATTGCCCTTATTCCTGGTCCTCAACCCCAGAGTTCTCACCTATTCCCCCTCCAGACATACTTTTTTAATATCCAACATTAAAAAATAGGTTTGCAGGGCTGGAGAGATGGCTCAGTGGCTTATTTATCATTCTTTGTGTATCAATATACTATGAAACGAGTTCAATTGTGAGATTGAGGAATTGTTATGCCTGCCTTGAATTGAGGCATAACAATCGAGAATTGAGAGTACATTTGTATGTGCATATGAGAAGGGTGCAGGTGCATGTATGTGCATATGGTGGCCAGGGGTCAACTTTTGGTGTCCTTCCTCGGGAGCTGTCCACAATTACTTTTTGAACTTGGGTCTCTTGTGGAAAACTGAAGCTCGCAGATTATGCAAGGCTGGCTAACCAGAGAGCCAGAAAGATTCTCCTTTCTCTGGATTCTATACAAAGAGATCATAGACTCAGTTGCTACCTTTGACTCTTAAAGTCAGTCTTAGGGACCACATTCCTGCCATGAAGTTCTTGAAAGGAGTATTTCACCAAAGAAGCCATCTCTTATTGTGTTGATCCACATTCTCACTTTCCTTTATCAGTCCCTTACAGCTTCCTGGTGTTCTCTTCTCCCCCACGAGCTCTCTCTCCTCTTTCAGGGCACCTGTACTCATTTCAACCTGTACTCTTGTTCTGCTCCCCATCCTTCTCAGGTGGCCCTTTTATAAAGCCTACATTTGTGGACCCGGTTATCGTTTACTGATCGATACCTGTTCCCTCACTGTCAAATAGAAATAAACATATGAGAATTAAAGTCTGCGATTCACACTGACTCCATTTTGAGAGAAGAAATTCTGACTATATTCCATAGCACGTGAAGGTAATTAGAATCAATTATATGGATTATAATATGTATGCGTGCTCACTTACATATGTGCTTGCTATGCACATGCAGGTACTACAGCAGGTGTATGTAGGTCAAAGGGAACAGTTCACGAGTTTTTTCTCTGTTTTTACTATGCGGTTTCTGGTGACAGACTTAGATCATCAAATTCAGATGAGTAAATTTACCTCCTGAGCTGACCTTGGAAACTTGTAAGTAAATGTTTTAAATGTGAGAAATCAGGAACAGATAAGAAAGAAAGAGATTTATGATGCCACTTAGTAACTTTTAACTTAACGATTAACAAGTCCTGCCTTTTTTTAGTGCCTAGCAAGTATGTGCTGGACAAATTAGTGACAGTAGGAATCTCTCACTCTGTAAGTATTAATGTGTAACAGGTGCCTTCAAGAAAGCACACATTATTTCTTATGTTTTGATACCAGCCAGTCTCATAAAATGTAAAGCATTTCATTTATATGTTTTTATTTATGGGATTTAGTGTCCCTTTATCATGTACAATCAGAGATGAAACAACTTTTACAATCCACAATTAATCAGAGAAAGACCCTGACCTTCCTTCTACTATCTAGTAAATGATTAGAGACTAACCTCATTGTAAGAGGCCTGCCCACATCATCTTATTTGTACCCTTCCCAAATGCATTTCTGATAGTCTATTTACAAAGTTACTAATCTACCAGGGACTTCACATTAGGCTTTTGTTTAAAATTATCACCAACAAAAATAATAAAATAGAAGAGGAAGCCTCTCCATGTGTGTCACCCAAATACACACTCCAATCCATTTCTACATCATAGAGATGGGAAATGTAACTATAATTGTCATACCCTTGCTAAATCTAGCTCAGTAGCACAGGCACTATGATCCTTGACATCTATGGCAATACCTCCTTTTTCTCTCATTCCTCACTTAAGCCTAACTGTCTTTGACCTAGATCTTGTCCTAATGTGTGTACTTTGCAGATGTTACCAGTGTATCATCTGAAAAGTATTGAATGCTCCATTGTATACAGTAATAAATAGCAGAGAAAAAGCATAAGCACCAAAGAAAGCAAATTCTAATTTTTGGCTTTTGTGGGTTAATAATCGGATTGTTTTCTTTCTTTATGACTCTTAACAAAAATGAAACTCTCAGTCCACAGGTTAGTTTACTCACTGTTAATAAAGTATAGGAAATAATCTAGTGCTTCTCTTAAAGGTAGATTCTATACCTCAAAGGTAAGTGGGATGTTCAGAGCAATTGTTTTTTTCTCAATTTGGTCTTTAACAAAGAGAGTTTTTAGATCGATTGCCTATGAATGAAAAATAGTGTATGTTATGTGTTGGAAATTTTAGTTTATCACAGTTGTGTTCATATAGAAGCTTTATGTGTAACTTAATGTTAGAATCTGTGGTAGATGAATTATGTCCTTCTATATTTTTTGTTGTTGACAAAATGTGTTAGCATAAAGACATACGTTTGATTTATTTTACATCTACGTATTATCAAAGTACATGAGTTAATGGTAGATTTATTCAGTCAGCTCTGCACTGAACACTGTTTTGAAATTTCTTTAAAACTGTCACTAAATTAACTGCTTAATTTACTGCTAGAAAATGGGCATTATTTTTAAATGAGTACTTGAGCCTTATTCAAAATGAGTAAATAGTTATACTGCAAAATATGGGATCATCTTTAAAAATCATACTTATTTTTTGTTCACTAAACATAACAGTTGTAGTTCCAGGCACCATTTGGCTATTTCAAAATTTGAACAACTTTGTCCTACAATGAGAAAGTATTCCACAAATGTATGTTTAGAGCATATGGTGTAAATTCCTTAGAAAATTGTATCTCATTAATCTGTGGCTATAGCATATTGAGTAAAATCTCTGACAGTTCTGAGGATATAAGTTTGGACCTCTGGTACTGATGTAAAAACTAGGTCCTGGAACATGGTTGCCTGTAAATCAGCACTTCAGAGAGGAGAGACTCAAGGGGCAGAGACAGGAGAATTGTAAGTTTGCTAGCCATGTCAGGCTGAAATGGTGAGCTCTAAGTTCAGTAAGACAACCTGTCTCAAAAAATTCAGACAGTTCAGTAAAAGAACATGTCCTACATTAACCTCTGGGTCACCATCAGCGAGCAAATGCACACAGATCCACATGCGACACACATACATACTACAAACATATGCATAACACACACACACACATACACAAGCAGTTTTTAACTCAGATAAACAGAGGTTAAAGTTACACATGAAAATAAATAACTCCTAATTTGTGAAAAACATAAAGAAAATTAGTGAATAAATTACCCACCTATGCCTTTCAAACAATTAGCAAATTAGTTGTTTACCTAAAAGCTTGAATCTTTTCTGTAAATCAGGAAAAACTATGAAAGAGAAAGCAGCTGAGTGCTGAGTAAAATCTCTTTTCACTTTTGTCTTCCATGACTGGGCTTGCATGTTGACTGTGCTTAAATCTCCCTATGGGGAATGTGTAAATTGCTTACTGGCTTGGCCAGAGGTAAGTTCTGTCCTACTCTAGCAGACCATAGCAAATCCGTTTGAGAAATTAACATTCTCCAGTGTTAAAGCATTGCTCTGAAAATATACCAGGATCACAGTGTAACTGTTTTAAAGGATGTTGCACATTGAAATATCTTCCCAATTTAGATACACATACACATTTTCACATGAATTTTTTTGCATGTATTGATGTGAGAATGTCCTGTGAGAGAAGTGTTTCAGCCCCAGACTAGGCTGGTCAGCAGAAACATTGTTGTTTTCATTCTGAACTCTATAAATCTTTCACAAAGACATGTGTATGTGTATGTGTATGTGTGCATGTGTGTATGTGCATGCAGGTATGTGTGTGTGTGCGCATGTGTGAGTGAGTGTTTACTAGCTTTAATAAATTTTGACAGTGAACTGAACAGTAGTTGTAGATGGTGTATGTATATTAGGTACTTGCCTTGTGGGACATCAGTTAAGTTGTGTGGTATAGCTAGCTGATTAAATCAAATGCTCGAATCTGGTTTAATGAAATATTAGCAAAGATAAGAACTGTTGTTTTCCTGAAACCCATGAGCCTTCTAGAGAGTAGAATTTTAAGATGGTTTGTCTGTTCTTTGTCTCTTCTTTTGAGACAGTGTTTTGGACAGCCCAGGATGGCTTACAGTCCTGATCCTTTTGCCTTCAGCTATCAAGTGCTGGAAATATGGGCATACTCCCTCTGCCTGGTTTATGTGACATGGGGAATATGATTCTGGACTTTGCATGTACTAGGCAAAGTCTTCTACAAACTAAACTATATCTCTAGACCAAGATTTTTAAAAAAACTGCTATGGGAATTAGAGGAACACAAATTCAACTTTCTGAAATAAGGAACATGAGTGGTTTGTGTCTTTGAAGGTAACATGGAGGATAATAAGATAATTTCTTACCAAATGATTTTGAAGTTGAATCCTCCTAGACATTAAACTATTGTTTAAACAGGACTCAGAGCTCATAGGCACCTTTCTTTCTGATTTCTCAGACTTACATTTCAACTCATGAAAGCATAAGATTCATCAGACAGGACATCTGACCTTTCCTTTTAACTGTAGTCTATTAATTGCCCAAATTGGATAGTGGTTGACCATTCCCTAAGGAACTTAGTGAATGAATGATGTTTATAAATGTCCATAGGAAACAGTATTACCTGTTTAACTTTATGTTGTAAATTCTGTGATAATGGTTCTATATTAAATGAGTTTAAGACTTCTAGCTGCCTCAATGAACACTTCAAAACTTGCATCACACCAGTGAATCACACCATACAGGAAAGGTTTATAAACTATAGAACAGATGACATACAAATAAATTAATATACTCAAGTTGTAATCATCCTCTCTAGTAGATTTCACAAGTCCATGGATTTAACCTAAAATAAATGCTGGTGGTTACAATAACCTTGACCTCGCCATTGGTTTATTTTGCCCTTTTTACTTTAACAAAGCTCCAAAATACTAAGAACTGCCCTTCTTGGCTTGAAAGATAAACACTGGTTTCCTAAATTTATACTCTTTGAATAATTTACTAAGGAGAAATTGACAAGAAAAAGGCTCCCACATCTCAGCAGGTTTTTATTGAATGTCATAAATATAGAATGTTTCTCTGACTATGAATAGTCATAGCATGTTAGAAACACAGGTCTGACTAGAGCTTAGCATTCCAGATATAGTAGATGAATGTGCCCTTTGAATTTTTGAATTGTGAATGATATTGTCTCAAACATAGCAATGATTAGGCTTTATTTACATTTACTGAGGGAGGGAGAAATGCCTATCAGATGAATGCCCTTGTTTTTCAAAGACCAACTGTGAACTTTATTTGCCTGAGAATTGAAAACCATTGCCAACATTTTAATCACTTTTATTAAAAAAAGAAAATACTGGCTATTTCCATTGGCAAGTGTCCTAGTAAATGATACAAAATACAATACACTGGGAAGTGCAGACAGAGTATGAATACATTTACCAGGAGGGTTTCCTTTGCTTTGTTATGTTATCTATAATTTTATTAAGTAATTCAGTATTCATGCCCATCTCTTATGCACACCAGAAACTTTACTGAAGTATAATTTGAGAATCTTAGAAACAGAACAATGAGGTATGTGTATTTTTCATAGCTTCCTTGACTTCTGCCTCAGTCTTCCGTTTATACATATTAGAAACAATGAATAATTCTGAAAACTGAGAGCAGACAATGAATGTGAATGCATGCATTGGTTCTTTCCATGTCCTGATCATTATACATTATACACACACATACACACACACACACACACACACACACACACACACACACACACACACGTAAGTTGTGGAGAAAGAAATCCTGGAATCAAGTTCTTTATGAAAGAGATTAATATCTATATTAAAGAGACTTCAGAAGCTAGGAGACATATCTTAGTCCATAAAGTTCTTGCCTATAAGAAAGAGGAACCATTTAAGTACCAGAACCCAAATTTTTAAAAAGCTGGCCATGTTACCACAAGATATTTTGTTTATAAAGGAGGAGCATGTGGAAGCATTTGAAGAATGACACCAGGATTCAGATTTTTTTCTGACCTCCACATGCAGGCACATCTGGCCCTTTGGGCATGAGGGCACAGTAGTAAAATATCCTCTCTGAACCAGGAGGTGAGCACTCAGAAGACAATGACTCTGACGTAGGCTTTATTATGTAATTTTTACAGTATACAAATGTGAGGAAGAGATTATTATTTATATCACATGATCTTGCATTTCATAACAGACTTGCTAGACAGTTTGATATTTGGTTTGGTATTTTTAATATAGAGAAATGATACCTGTCATTTACTGAATATTCATAGAAGAAATATCAGAAAGACTTTTATCTCAGGAACATGAGAAAACTGGATTTCAGAGGGACCTGTCAGCCTAAAGGTGACACACAATAAAACAAAGAAAGAAAACAAAACAAAACATAAAGACAGAAGACATGGGGGAAAAGCCTAATATTTGATATGTAATCCTTTAAAAAGAGAAGTAATAAAAATATAAATACTATATATATATATATATTCATTGCATACATGTAATGTAATATAAATTATAGTATGTTACATATGTAACATATGTTACATATTATAATACATATTTTAAAAGGCTATTACTTGGGTAACAAAAGACAATTTATATTTAGGTCAAAATTAGTCATATTGGCAAGATAATATGCTTAATACTGACTTTTTATGGAATACAATTCTGTATTTTAAGTTTAGTAAGGTTCAGATGTCTCTTGCAGGCTTGTACCTTAATTCATGTAACTATCACTCAGTAGAGTTTACATTTGAATGCAGTGAAGTGTTAGTTGATCGACCATATTTTTTTAGTTTGGTGATCAAATTGTGTTGCTAGGTTTGATGCTTGCTAACTCTTTTTTGGTATACAATAACAAAAACTAAAAATTCTAGGTGGTGATAGCCAAGCAGAGGCTGAGCAAACATGTCTAGATTTGCATATACATATATGACAGACTCAGACCTGTAAAATTTATGTGCGTCTTAAAAGACTTCAAATCCAGCAAGGTGAATCAAGAAATATTGTTACAATGAACCTGGAAACTGACTGCCTCTGTTGTGTACAGCTCATTACATTCTGTAATCACTGATTTCTTAAATTTATTTACTATCCAAAATCAGAAATAAAATATATGGCAATTTAGTACTATTTATAAAAAAAAAGTTTAAAAATGCAGTTATAAAATTCTTTTCTCTTCAACATAAATATGTCTCAACTTTTTTTAAACCATTTTTATTGTAAATAATTTGTTCTCATACAATATATCCTGGTTCCAGTTTCCTCTCCCCTATATCCTTCCAGATCCTCCCTCCCTACCCACCTAACTCAATGCTTTCTTTCTCTCTCTAAAGAAAACTAATTTGACACATCAACTATCTACAAAAATAATCACATTTTATCATGCCTTTCACCTAACATTATTCATTAATCACAAACTTTAATATTCCTGATGAGTTGTATTTCCTTCTTCAATATAATTAACTTTATCCAACAACACAAGGAGCTGTCGCCCAGTTGGATTTCCAATCCGAACTGGTTTTTCTTTTACTCACTTGTAGACAGAATGGTCTACTTCATCTGCTCTCTCCACACTCTCCACTTTAACTTGGATGGACCCAAGTCTTCTGGCTTTTCATCTTCAAAGCTGCACTTCAACATTAGATGTGACTATCTCAAGTTATTTGCTAATATAAACTTCAAATGCAAAACATCACTTAAAAACTTGCAGGCGAAGTCTACACTTGGTACGAAGACACAGCTGTTTCTTCCACATTGCTTCCTCTTCCTGTCAGGATCACAAGGCTAGATGCTGAAAGCAGGCTGTTTTCATTTCAACCATGTGAACAATCTAGGCAAGCTGAGCTTTGATCTTTGGGTGGACTGGGGACACACTGTGTGATAAAATGTCTTTTGAGATTTATGTTACACGAACATTTTAACTGTATCCAGAATGAAGCTGCTAATCATCACCAAGGGGTAGGGAATGTGTCTCGAATCATTCTGATGTTGAGTTTGAAGGAATCAAATTAGATGTGGTTAAGGAGTAAACACATAGTAGGAAGGTCTTGATTCTGAATTAAATATTTCTGCATAATTAACATTTCTGGAATGGTTCCATAGAAATCTGAAGGCAGGAAAAAGTAAACCAATCTAACAGGTGTATATTAGGTAGAAAGCTGTCATTTGTGTATGTGTGTGTACCTATGTATATATATATAGGTTGACATGTTTGTGGGTGGAAATACACACATACACAAAATTATTAAGGATACACTATGAATTGGAGATAAAATTGTTTCTGTGTAAGAAATCCATTTTGTAAGTAGGATGGTTATTTCTTTATTATATTAGGACTTTGTCTCTCAATGACAACAGTTCCTTTGGAAGGCCCTCCTATAAAGGCAATCTTACTTTCTTACATCACATCCAGGAATGGGATCAGTAAACTCTAGCAAATACTTTCCCACTGTTTGAATGTGCTCTCAGTGCTGCTGGTTACAGACTTCCTCTCTTAGCCATAATACTAGTTAGAGTCTCTCAAAATCAAAGTCTATTATTTGAACAGCTCATTAATAGCAACAAGTTGTGACTTTTCAACTCACCTGGTCCAAATCATATGGACTAACGAGGGAACCTCATGAATCCCATCTCAGACATACAGACTCACTATCACCAACCATGAAAATCAGAAAAACAAACAAACAAACCAAAAACCATTCCCTTTTCTGTATCTCAAGGGTCTGATTAGACATTCAAATTAAATAGTTTCTCATTAACCTTATTTGACAATAGAATGAACTTCTTTAATTGAATAGTTAGTATCATCTTTGTAGACACTGTTAGATAGTGGCAGATTCAAGAAGAGAATAGTTGTGAAATCACCTTATTAATGAGCTCAATTAGGATAGTGAGCCATGCAATCATAGGAACAAGATTGAGATTTGGGGTGGGAAAACATTAGAAGAGACAATAAATATATCTTAAAAATCATTATGAAGGCCTTGATATGGGAAAGCAGAGAGCATTTGTCCCATTAGGAAAACATGAGAGGAAAAAGATTAAAGAGAGAGTCAGAAACGAAGCCATCATAGATAGGTAGCATGGCAGAAGTACCAGACTTCAGACTTACAAAGACTTCCCCAAAACAAAGATGTCCTAACTTTCATTGTCTTCTTAGTTTTGAGTTTGCTTTGACTCCATCATAACTCCCCCAGATCTATTCATTCACAGCAAAGCTTACTGTCCTTCATCGCAAGGTACAAACTTTAAGGTATGTGGCCTAGATTCAACAGACTGGAGGTGATCTCTGAAGTTACCAAAGAAAGTGGCAAACCAACCATCCAGCGTGCACTACTACATATACTCTACCTCAGAAACAATAAAGGCCACTCACAGAACATAAATTTTTATTTTTAATTTTTTTGTGTGTTTTTTTCCTTTTTCTTCCATGAGACTCCAGTATCTATTTACTTCTGAGGAATATCCTTTAAAAATTTTTTATACTGATTTAATATTAAATGTCAAGACTGTGCTTAATATTAACCTCTAGGATATCTTGACTTAAATCCTAGAGCCTGTTAACTTTAGTTATGTGGTTGTTCTTGTTGTTGTTATTATTATTATTTTATTACTACTATTGTTTGTTTCTCTTCTTTCGCAGATGCAAGCTTAGAGAAATGGATTTTACATATATGATGGAAAAGCTTGAGATGAGGAGCTACTTTTATGTCTTAGTTATCGTTCTACTGCTGTGAAGAGACAACATGCCCACAGCAACTTCTATAAAATAAAGCATTTAGTTGTGGCTTGCTTACAGTTTTAGAGGTTTAGTCCATTGTCAACATGGCAGGGAGCAGGGTAGCAAGTAGGTAGACCTTGTTGGAGAAGTAACTGAGAATTCTACATCTGGATCCATAAGCAGGAGGAAAAGAGAGAGCCACTAGGCCTAGTTTCAGCTTTGGAAACCTCAAAGCCCACCTCCTACTGACATACTTCTACAAGGATACACCTACTCCAACAAGGCCACACTGTTAGCATTTTGTCTAAGCTCAGCCCCACAGTTACCTGGCCGTAGCCAGGGATGCCTGACTCACTAAAAAAGGGGTCTGCTTGCCCTCTCCTCTCTCTCTTGACCTGGCTCTTGTTTTCCTGCTCCTGCTCTGTTCCCTAACTCCATTCTATATTATAACATAGTGTGGCTGGTCCCTCAGAGAGGATGCCTCAGCATGGGCCTGCTGAGGCACCAGTTTCCCTCATACCTGATTATACCTTTGCCAAAACATATGCGAAGCTCTGCCTACTTGCTACCCTGCTCCCTGCCATGTTGACAATGGACTAAACCTCTAAAACTGTAAGCAAGCCACAACTAAATGCTTTATTTTATAGAAGTTGTTATGGGCATGTTGTCTCTTCACAGCAGTAGAACGATAACTAAGACATAAAAGTAGCTCCTCATCTCAAGCTTTTCCATCATATATGTAAAAACCATTTCTCTAAGCTTGCATCTGCAAAAGAAGAGAAACAAACAATAGTAGTAATAAAATAATAATAATAATAACAACAACAAGAACAACCACATAACTAACGTTAACAGGCTCTAGGATTTAAGTCAAGATATCCTAGAGGTTAATATTAAGCATAGTCTTGACATTTAATATTAAATCAGTATAAAAAATTTTTAAAGGATATTCCTCAGAAGTAAATAGATACTGGAGTCTCATGGAAGAAAAAGGAAAAAAAACACAAAAAAATTAAAAATAAAAATTTATGTTCTGTGAGTGGCCTTTATTGTTTCTGAGGTAGAGTATATGTAGTAGTTCATGATGGATAGTTGGTTTGCCCTCTCTCTTTATCTTTTCATGAACACATTACACACCACCTAATTCTTCTCAAGTAGGGCCATTCCCTGATGGTTAAGCATTTAAATCTATGAGCCAATAGGAGATATTCTTACTCAAACCACCATGTACAAGATTTCTCTATAGTCATAAGGGTTCTCCTCAGGGAGAGGTGGAGGATAAGATGTAGATACAGACAAGTTGACTTGATCTTGGAGGCAGAGGCTATAGTCACTTGACCACAAGTCAAGGATCATCAAAGCCAGTAGAATTGGAAAGATAAGAAAGAATGGGTTACTCTGGAGCCCCTGCAGGGAGCCTGGTGACAACACAAGTCAATTTCAGCCATTGATCCTCCCCATAGACTTTCTGCTGACTGATTTGTGAGAGAATAACTTATACTAAGTTAAACCACCAGGCTTGTAATAATTTATTATAACAGCCACAGGGAAGTCATGCGGTGTCCACGAACAAACACTCTTTTACAGATTTCTGCCCATGTTGAATTGACCAACAGAAGGTTTTATTGGCTTTACTTTGTTCTGATCCCTAAAATCCAATGTGAAATCAATACTCACTAACATTTTTCTTTCTGAGGCATAAATGGTGTTTGATGTGTTCTGTGAAAAAAGCCCCTTTTCCATACACACCTAAATTCTTATGGTGCCTTGCAGGACTTCTGTTTCTTTTAGTAAATAGTGAGGACTTTGTGATGATGGCTAGACACAGGCTCTAAGCCTTACTTCTGAAACAAAAATAGGCATAAGGTCAGAATTAGTCACAGATATGGCTCCTTATTAGGGAGAACCCCATTACATTTCTTGCACATTCTGAAAACCTTTTCACCTTCTGTTTTGAGAAACAGGTTTTGAAATTATAGTATGTTTGCAACATTTCTCCCTTCCCTCCCAAACCCTACCATATACTCCCATTTCAAATCCATAACCTCTTCTTCATAAATCTAATTATATGCATTCATGTACACACACATATATAGTCCCAAATACAACCTGCTTAGTCTGCATAATGTTATGTGTATGTATGTTTCGGAGGCTGATCATTTGGAATTGGATCATCAAATGTTCTGCTCTTCTCTGAGGAAGACTGTTTCTCCCATCTTGGCATTCCTTAGATGTGTGTAGTTCCTTTCATGGTCCTAAGGTCTTATAGTCTTTCCTCAATTTACTTTAGCAAGTCTATTTGTGGTCATGTTCAGCTCAAGCTTTGAGTAGTTATGTTGGTGAAACTTAATAGAGGTAGCTTCCAATATTATGAAACGATACAATTTCATACAAACTCCCTGATCCCCTAGCTCTTACACTCTTTTAAGACTGTAAGATTGTACATTCTCTGAGTCAGTGTTCCCTCAGCCTTGAGTGCAGGAGAGTTTCACTATTTGGGCATTCATAAGAGGACTAGCACGAAGGTTATTTCATGATATTTTTGTTCTATGAGAAACTAAAGTTTTTATTGGATTGAAATATTTTATTCTAGCAAAGTGGGGCAATATAAGCCTCTGTACAATTTCATTAACCTGAACACCCAGCTGATAGTGCTCTGAAAACAGAACTTTGGCTTGTCAGTTTCCCAGACAGTTGTCATATAAAACAAGCCTTGTGGAATCTTCCTAGCTAACTGCATGTATTAAATATGCTTCATTTATCAGATGAATGATAATGTCTAAAATTCTACAATTAATGCTAATTACTAAAAATTTGTATTGATTAAGGGAAATATAAATTACATGTAAGAATACTTCTGAATACTTTTCTTGAGTTGGTTTCTCTAAATATGAAAGTGAACATCCGTGAAAGAAAATGTGTCAACCTGTTTTTCCACAATTGATTAATATAAGTTACCTCACAGGATATTTAAACACACTCAGTGCCCTTGCTCTGGTTCTCTTCCTTTCTAAGCTCACTGCCATGTTTTCAGGGAGTCAGTCTAACCATGTTCCTGTCACTCGTCATTAGCTGACACTCATATCTTCTACTATGTATGTGTTTCTTTTATCAACCTGTTCTTTTTCATTTTGATTATGATAACCCTTCATTTTCAGAAATATTTACTATCGCTAAAACATATCCAGAAAAATATTAGGTAAACATCTTTACTGGCTTTTTATTTCCCTAACTTACCCTAAACACACACACACACACACACACACACACACACACACACACACCTATATTTTCATTCTTAATTGTCTGCAAATGAAGATCTTCAATGGAGATTCCATACTTCTCTCTCTACTTTAGATATGTCTTTATTTTACTGTTTTACATTATGTTTATCAAAACTTTTTCTGATAGTGTATGAAAATTTCAAAGGCTTATACATGTCTCTTTAAGCAATAACTGGTCAAAAGTTCCAAATATCATTTCTATATATTTGTCAACCCAGAAGCCTCATCTTTACGGCAGGAAGACAATCATTCTTAGAAATTGACAAGGAAATAAAAGTCTGACTAAAAGGAAGGAAGACCATTGTTGTTAAAGGACAATGTTTGTTACTTCACAGCCAGAAAAGAAATGTCTCCAATAGCTATTTCAAACAAACAAACAGACAGACAAAAACTCTTAAAGCATTGTTTAAATTTTATGTATTTGGTTTTGGAGGGTAAAAAAGATATTCAACTTTATAAACATTCACATTATAAACATTTCTGATGCAATGTTTAAAAATGGAAAAATTACTGTAAATGATTCAGTTACTATATTATTCAAGTGGAAATTAATGCCATATTTCAAACTAAAAGAATATATAAACACAATGTTATTTTCTTAATATTACATTTGTAATCTCTTGTTTCAAATAGTGTAAAATGTCAGTTTGTTTGTTTGTTTTTAAGTAGGAAAAAGCTGATGAGGATGATTTCTGTATTTGTGGTATTTTAGTAGCTAAGCTCAAAGAACATCTGCCAAGTACCACCTAGTTTTATGGTGATTTTTAGTCTGAAAGTCACATGCCCAGAATAACTGAAGAGAGGCCAAGAGAAGCATCAGATAGTAAAGGTTTGGGCAGTGCTGGTTTATGATGGTCGCTCTACCTGAGAAGGTAGATTCTTTTAACATAATTATTTACCTAATCTCATTATTTCAATGTGTATCCATTCATTTTTCATTTACTCCATCATATTCATTTATGCCTTAAGCACCATTTTGCTGAGAATAAAAACTGAAGGACACACAACCCATTGTTGGAGCCAATTTCTTTTTAATGGCTAGCTGCAGGCCTAGTTTTTACCTCCCCAAATTATAAAATATCAATTCACCGGATTTTGTTAGAACTAAAGGAAGAAAGAAAAGAAGAAAGGAAGAAAGAGAGAAAGAAAGAAAGAAAGAAAGAAAGAAAGAAAGAAAGAAAGAAAGAAAAAAGAAAGGAAGGACAGAAAGAATTTTAAGATTCATATTTATGCTTTTGATCTTCTACCAGAAAAGTAAATGTTTCATTGTTGCACAGCCCCGAAGTTATTGTTCCCAAGAATGAAGTTACTTCATGCTTTGGAAAATAAACAAGTTTTTGGTTTATGATAAAATTGGAATATAAAGAATTGTTATAATTAATTTTCACTGTATTACCCTATTGCTTTTCAAAATAATTTTTTGTAGTAAATTACTGTAACTTAGGATGTGATTGCCAGTCGTATTTGCAGTTGATTTATTTGTTTTAAAACATTTGAGTTTAGGATTGTCTGGGTCTTAAGTATGAGATTTTATTCACATTATCAATTCTACAAAGCAGTTTTCACTGTGAACCAAGATGCTAGAAATACATATATTTCAATTATGTTCCCCCAGAGGCCAGTAATTATTGGAAAAGCAGTTAACTGGTTTTATAGTCAACCTTTGTTTAAAAGTTTGTCCCTGAAACCTGCAATCTAATCGTCCTGGATTACAGGGCACATGGTGAATATAAAATTGCAGCAGCAATTCAGTGGAAAATATGTTTGAGATCTCCTTATTGGTCTGTACGATTGTGCCAGAAGGTATTTTGCTAAAAACCTTTCTTCATTTCATTTTTACATCATTTTGAATATATGAAAAAACATTTCTATTTTCTTTATTTCCTTCTTCTTCCCTTCATCTCCTTTCTTCTTTTCTTTTCTGGTAGTTTTATGCCCGAATCCCTTTTGCTAGATGCTGATCCTGTTAGTGAAGCATTGATTATGTTGTTGAGATTTCTCATCTCAACCCTGTATTTCGGCAGTCATAACATCCCGTTACAGAGATTCCATATTACTTTAATTACTTTAATTATCCTTTAGTGCATTTAAGTTCTAATTTAGCAGAATGAGTGCTATCAATGGATTTTGATTAGAATATTCTAAGAACTGTATCTTTCAATAAATCATTTATAACATGTATTATATATTACCATTGTTCCCAATTGTTTAAAATACTAAACTATATTCAAGGTAATGACTCTGAAGACACTGTGAAAATAATCTCTGTTCAGAGAATTTACCACTCTAATCATTGTGTTTTATTAATATCATCCAATAAGTGCATATATCAGCCTAATTTCTGAGATTTAATATATATATATTTTCTAACTACCATATCTATAAATTGGAAAACAGTGAAAGAATACAGAAACTAAAAATGTTTGGTCTAGTTAAATTTTCTTTTTATTGATCATATGTATACTTGAACATTTATATGTTCATTTTATATATATCCATATATTTTGTAAATATATATATATATATATACATATATATATATATACATATATATATATATATATATATAAAATGTTTACTATTCTCATACAATTTGTGGCTAGTATCTGCAAAAATGAAACTGGAAGTAGGTTTTGAAGTCTTGGGCTGTATCCTGAAGCCTGTAGGAGAATTATTGCTGATTGGAACCAAGAGCATATGACAAGTGTTTTAAAACTAATGGCTGATGATGAATGTCATACAGAATGCATTGATGGAATGAAAGCTGACCAATTAACTCACAAATGTCTCAACTCTTCACTGACCTCCAATGTTTAATATTTATTAGGGTATCAACTCATATTATTGATTTTAATGAGTAGATCATAATGTTCTTTGCCATACTGAAGCACTTCTATTAGACAGTTGATAGTGCAAAGAAGGAAGTGAAGACAAAAAAGAGTTACTGTTGAACAATGAAGTGTATATCAGGTAATGACGTAGTGTTATGGATCCATTCACTGGATACCTAGCGAATAGAGCACAGTGACGGATCAACAACATAATTCAGCCAACATCTTTTATATCTGTCCATAGAGCCAATGAATATATTTTGACTTTTTTCTTATTGATAGGCAAGTGTTGGTTTATGAGAAGATCAGTGGATTTTTCACGGCAGATCATAATAGTTGATGTATGTTCCACCAGATGATCCCAAATTGCTTATATCCTAGAATACAGAAAACCCTGCAATTAATTGAAGAGACAAGTTTCCCAGAATCAGTAATCATAACTTAACAATTCTCTTCAACTTGTTTCTCTCTCTAATAAAAGCACATTGACCAAAGCAACATAAAAGGAAGCGGTTTAGATCACTCTAGGATTTTAGTCTATCCATGTGGGGAACTCAAGAAGGTAGGGACTTGAAGGGGGTAGTCTATTAAGCTCTCAGATAAATCAACTCTTTGATCCCTAAATTGATTTTCTCGGGATATTTAACAGAGCTGGAGAAATGAAAGAAAGACGACAAAATTAAGAACTGAGGTTTATCAAAATTGTGTCCAGAAAAGTCATCTTGTAAAGAGAAAAGAAATGTTTGCTGGTTTGCAAGTCATATAGAAATATATTTTTCATCTGAATGGAAAAATATATTCTGTGAATAATGCTTATTTGGTAGGTATGTAATACTGCTTGATAATTACCACAATTAATGAAAAATAGCAATATTAATTAATGAAAAATCTGCTTTGTATGACTATTATTAGTTCACACTTGTGTTACCTTGTATATCATTGATTTATGTTTGTTACAAAAGAATTGGTTATTTGAATATTGAATATTAATCACAATTAGAAATCCAATACCCACCTCCCTGCCCCAGAAATGGGCAAAGAGACACCTTGTTGGTGGAATTGATCTTCTATCAGTTAGAGACATAACAGATGACAGTTCTTTCATCCTAGCTTGATGCCTGACTTGGTGGCCAAAACTGCCTTATATCTAAGGCTCATAAAAATCAAATCAAATCAAATCTGGGCAAGCACAGTGAAAAAGGAAGAAGACAGATAGAAACCTTTGCACTGTCATGCCACCCAGTGACCTGCTCTCCACCACATGGCACAGGTGGGTCATAGATACCTGCTTGCCAACACATCACATAGTGCAGTCAGAGGATATGGCCCAGGGCATTGCCAGTCATTTGGCCAGCATGCAGCAGGAGCCACCGTAGTGCAAAAATGTGATAGTGAGATGGGAGAGAAAGAGAACTGGAAGAGCTTGTGCATTATGAAGAAAGATGGAACAAGAGACTCTAAGGTGGAGAGGAGTAGCCTACTGTGAGTGGCCAGCCCCATGATTCTGGGGACATGTGAGGTCCCAGTGCAAGCTGCCACTGAGGGTCATATCTAAGCCTATGGCTATGTATTGGCAGGGATTGGTGTCAATGTCCCTGGCTCATATTACTATAAGAAAACATGGGGATGTCTTTGGTGGAGGTAGCCACAGGAGAAGACATGGATTTCCAGGGCTGTGCATAACTGGCCCTGCCCCTCACTGGATGCAGAGCTCTGGAGAGCTAGCCTGATCTCTTACCAGGTGGAAGAACCTAGGAGATCAGGCCCTGATCCTCGCCAAAACAGTACAGTCAGGCTTGTCCTGGTGTCAGATGTGAAGGTGCCAGCCTCAAGGGCCTAAGTTATGGGAGAGATTACCTTGCCACTTGTCTACAGTGGAGTACCATGGGCATAGAGGTCATGTCACCACACACTCACCTTTTCACCTAAGGCAGTCAGGAAAGCTGCCACTGTGTCATACACTTGGGAGAGCTAACATTGTCCCTCAACACTACCTGGTGAGGTGCAGGATGGTCCCTGAGCCTCAACTGGACATTACAGTCAAGCTGTCCCCCTCATACAAGAAAGCAGCAGTGCTGGCCCTGCATTTGTTTGGTGTGAGGAGGCATGGGTAGTGGGATGGTGCCCTTTTCCTCCCCTCCTTACCATCTGCAGTAATCAGGAGAGTGGACCTGGGGTCATGAAAATGGAAGAGCTAGTCCTGACCCATCACTGTTTATACCACTATGGAGAGTTGGCTTTGTGCTTCTCCTGGGCAGTAGAGTGGAGTTGACACTGATGGTAAAGGTACAGATGAGCCAGACCAAGAGTGTGAGCATAGGAGAGTTGTCCCAGCCCCATGACAGGCTATAGAACTTGGGAGAGTGGGCTTTGAATCTTGATTGGGCACCACAGTAGAGGCATGGGTGTGAGTGAGTTGGCCCTGAGAGCATGAGAGTAGGAGAGCTGAACATGCCTCCTGTTGATGGGAGCAGTGCTTGAGACCTCACCCTAAGCCTGTGGATAAGGGAGAGCTGGAGGTCTAACCAACTCAGCAACCACCTAAGTCCAGATCCAGGGCTCTGAATTGTCCCACCCCCAAATCTATAACATCTGCAAAGAGTTGGGATATGTGAAAGGGCCAGTCTTGCTGTCCCAAAGCTGCAGGATCTACAAGACACAGGATAACCAGAAGGAGTCCCGATACGGATCCAATATTGATGGTGTCACAGAAGCCGAAGATCTAGAACCAGACTAATGACTTATTGAAATGAACATTTGTAAATGACTATGTGTGAACAGAGAGATATACTCTGGGACACACTGTGACAAACTAGTTTTCACAATGAAAAGCTTTCTATGCATTGCCTTTGTTGTTGTTGTTGGTGATGGTGGTGGTGTTGGTGGCGGTGGTGGTGTGTAGGGCACGGGTCTGCTCAGGTGACTTAGGCTTCGTCGAGTATTTGGCCTTGAGCCCTAGAGCCTCTGTGGGCAGTTCTCTGCTTGCAGGGGGCAAAAAAAGCTCATCCATAACTCCTGAGTCTGGCTTCTGTTTCAGTCACAACCCCTCATAGCTGTCCCTGCAGGAGATGTGTGCTCTATCAGGCAAACAATGCCTCAGGCTCCCAGCATTCTAGCTGGACCCTACACCCAGTCATCTGACCACAGCCAGGCATGGCACGCCCGATACAATATAAAGGGCAATTTGCCCCCCCCCCCTCTTGCTCCTTGTCCCTTCTCTCTTGCTTCTTTCCTACCGCTCTTGCTCTTTGTTCCTCTCTTGCCCTCTTTCCTCTCTTGCTTCTTTTCTTCCTCTGTTTTCCTGCTTTGTTCTCTTCTCTTGCCTTCTTGTTTTCTTGCTTTCTTACTTTCTTCCTCTCCTTTCTCTCTCTCCTTTTCTTCTCTCTCTCCTTTCTTTCTCTCTACTTGACTGGCCTATTTTCTCTTTCCTACAATAAAATATCTCATTTATACATTGCCTCCCTTTTAACTAACGCACGCCTGCCCACAGGCCTCAGCACCAGGGAGAGAGAGACACAGGCCATCAGCAGCGACCTGCCTCAGTACAACAGTGGTGTGTGTGTGAGGTGTGTGTGTGTGTGTGTTTTATTTGAGGGGGAGGTTTCGAAGGCATAGGGTGGAGATGAGCAGGACTAGAGTGTGTGATGTGAACCTCACAAAGAATCAATAAAAATGTTAAAAAAAAGAAATTCAATATCATGGTGTCAGTAAATCTAGTGTTTAGTCAGGACATGATGTTTTTCACATAGCAATGTTGTATCCTCTCTTAAAAGAAACCATAAAGCATCCCCCCTGTATCCACCAATGGGGTAGAGTAGAAGACATTTCTATCATGTCTCTTGCTAAGTATTCATTAATCCCATTTGTGTGGACTTCAATCTTTTGACTTTAGTGACCATCTAAAGTCCTCTAACTCTTGATATAATTAAAGTAAGAATTTTAACATGTGAAGTTTAGAAGACAAAGTCATCACTCCATAAATAATCCACATTTACAATTGTTAGGATATTTAAATAATTATATGATTAACATATTTGCATTTTAGCACACTAAGGCATATTTTCCTTCAGGAAAAACAAATATTTATAATACGTGGAACATTGCCCTAACTAACTTTTCACAGTGAAGCATATTTAAAAGTGATGGAAAGGGAATATTAGCGATTACCAATAAGAATAAGTGCCTACAGGCAAACAGTGTGTTCCCTGCATTTGTAAGAATGTTTCAGGACTTTTGTTAGAGGTCTCACACACTATCCCCACAGCTCAGTAGGTTGGTAACTCTTTATATTGAAAACTGTACCACTCTTGAAATTTCTAGAAAATGGATTTTTGTCACACAGAGCTCTAGACTAGTTTACAGAACCTAGTTCTGCACATTCCTCAAAGGACAAGACAGTGTGGCGCAACAAACATCCTCTGTGAACTTGTGCTATTGTCACTCTCTTTGGCACTATGCATGCCACCTTTTAAAAAATGATTAAGTTTGCAAAGGAGACAGAAAAAAAGTATTTCTTCAAAGACCCCAAGTTGAAATTGATAGGATAAGTTTTCACATAAAGTGTGAATTGAATGTATAGTCCACCTTCCTATTGTTTCATAAGAAGAATTTCAAAGTCAGAACTACAAGACATAAGTGGCATTTTAAATAAGTCTTCATAAATATTTGAGAAGAAACAGTCTGATAGATATTTACGATTTAGTGTCATCCCCATTTATGAGGGTTGTGGCACTGTGATATTGCTATTTCATTCAAGATTAAGGCGGGATGTTAAGATATTAAGCAGTCTCTACTTTCAATCATTAATTAACCAGTTAAGTAATACAAGTGATGATGGTTATAATAGTAATGGCAAGCCTCTCTTCAAATAATGACCTTTTTTTGAAACATCTGTGCCAACAATGCAGGTACACCTTGATAATTACTAAAAATGAGAGGTAGCAAATAAATAAGTACAAATGTGTATCTATTATTTAATATAATATAAACTGGACTTTGGAGTTTTATTGGAAAAGCTGTTATAGAACCTTATTATTTAAAGGTGTAATGTAAATTATTTTACTTTGAACCTAAAGATGCAATGTTTGCACTGAGTTGAGACAATTTGGAGATAAAGTATAAAGTAAAACCATTACTATTTACTATTGTTTTTAATAGGAATTTAGAACTTACTACAGAGCCACAGTACCTTGCTGTGTTATTGACACTAAGTAGTATGTAAAATATTTGAGGAGGGAAGGAATGGTGATATTTCATTGTTACAGCACACTCAGTCTTGTTTTTATGTTCATTTCCAAGCTGTGTATGAGTGTACTTCCTGAGGAACAGCTTCTGCATACCTATGGAGACTGACATAGACCTGATCTAAACATGGGTTTAGAAATCAAATATAATTATTGGATGTCTTACATGCAACAATTATAATAATAATTGTAAAACAACAAATAGTAATTGTAAACAATCTAGATGAAGAGTGCATAGGAATCACAGTAAATGATTATTAGTCATAGTCTTATTCTTTTGTACCAAGAACAAAGCTGACCTTAATATTCTAAAACAAGATTTATCACAGTGACCTTTTCATAAGTCATGGCTCTCTTTCCCCAGTTATGCTTTCCTCTTGTGATTTTCTTTTTTAAATAGAGACATTTCTTTCTCCACTTACAAAAGAATAGTTTTGCCATTTTATTTAGAAGGTACTGCTGACACTTGGGAACCATTTCCTGAAAAAATCTAATAACGAGCAAACAATTAAAAATTTTAAATGACGAATGATAGTCTTGATCAGCTTTTAATGTCCTGTAGACTTAGTATTATAATTTAGGATTTCCCCAAATACTGATATTTGCTGGCATCAACCCATCCTTCCTGAGCCCCATTTACCCGTGCTGTTTCATAGTGTGGGAAAGCTTTACATCTATGAATTTTCAAACTTCCCAGCATGCAAACAGAAATGAGGAAGGGATGGAACAACCCAAGCTTTCATGCTAGGAATGGTGTACACTGAAGATGTAGAGATTTTTCATAAATAAATGTATCTATTTGATCCATTACCCATGATTTAACTAGATTTGTAACTAAATTGCACTATCTGGAGATAACAGAAGTCCCTTTAATAAGGCTAAACTAGTATGTTTCTTTTCTTTCAATTTTGTTTTGTTTGCTTTTGAGATAGCATCTCATTCTGTAGTCTAAGATACCCTGGTGCTGATACGAATTGGAAAAGAAGAAGTCAAATTATCACTATTTGCTGATGATATGATAGTATACTTAAGT